>NC_134409.1:81101332-81401332 GCF_038048845.1 Mixophyes fleayi
TGCATGTGTTATGATGGCTCTGTCTGTGGTTTGAGTGGTTAAAGACATTTACATGTGTAGGGCCATTTAAACTTATGACATTTAGGTTACCATTAAATCCACATTTGTGAAAGCAGGGTTTTTTTGGAAGGATAATGGACATCTCAATGTTATCCAATTATGTCCAGCACTTATAGCAAATACTTACTATCTCCAAAGGCCTCTGGCTCTTGGCTGGCCGATGCTGCCTCCTGCCGACTCTCCTCCTCCAGCATCACCACCGGCAGAAGCAGCTGGTTGGCCTCCTTCTTCTCAGCCTCCGCCTCCACCACCTCCTCCTGCTCCTCCTGCTCCTCTGCCTCCGACTCCACCACCTCCTCCTGCTCCTCCGCCTCCACCACCTCCTCCTGCTCCACCACCGCCACTGCCTCCTCCTGCTCCTCCTCCTCCTCTGCCTCCGACTCCGACTCCACCACCGCCATTATCTCCTCCTGCTCCTCCTCCTCTGCCTCCGACTCCGACTCCACCACCACCACCGCCGCCGCCACTGCCTCCTCCTCCTCCTCTGCCTCCGACTCCGACTCCACCACCACCGCCGCCACTGCCTCCTCCTGCTCCTCCTCCTCCTCCTCCGCTGCCTGTGCCTCCATCACTGCCCGGCGGCGTTGGCAGCGTTCCCAGCGTGCCCGGTCTGTTTGAAACAAGGAAATATAAACATATTTAATAAACTTTACATTGTCAGCAGCCAGAAATATTAGCTACTAACAATGCAAGGAGCTAAACATGATGAACACAAAGCATTTCACATGACTTGTCGGGCCGGCACAGTGGTCTAGTGGTTAGCATGTCTGCCTCACAGCACTGGGTTTATGAGTTCAATTCCTGTCCATGCCCTTATCTGTGTGGAGTTTGTATATTCTCCATGTGTTTGTGTGGGTTTCCACCAGGTGCTCCAGTTTCCTCCCACACTCCAAAAACATACTGGTAGGTTAATTGGCTGCAATCAAAATTGACCCTAGTCTCTCTGTCTATGTCTATATGTGAGTGTGTGTGAAAATCTATATTAGGCAATTTAGACTGTAAGCTCCAATGGGGCAGGGACTGATGTGAATGAGTTCTCTGTACAGTGCTACAGAACTAGTGGTGCTATATAAATGATTATGATGATGACCTGGCACAATTTTTGGTATATTACATAGAGATGTGGAATATCACAGTGGCCTAGTGGTCAGCACTTTGCTCTCACATCACTGGGGTCAGGAGTTCAACTCCCTGATGATTGTTTCATATGTGTGGAGTTTGGAGGCTTGCTCCATATTTGCATGTGTTGTCTAACACACTCCCCAAACATACTACTGGCCGCCTAATTATGTTTTGTTCAAATTTGCCCGTAGTATGTTTTTTCATGTAGGTGAATTTAAGTCTGCAAACTACCTTGGCCCTGGTAATGATGTCAATTAGTTCTCTCTTTACAGGACCACAGAATTAGTGGATGGAGGTCAGAATCTTTGAATGTTGAGTATACTTTGGAAATCACCCTTTGTTGGGAGTACCTCACAGTCTAAAAGAGTCTAAATAGGCAGTTAAGTAATGATTGATTAGCTATATCTAGTACACTCTGTAATTTGTTTGCATCTTATGGGAGCTTGCAAAAATGTGTCTAAACACTAAGGTGTTTTGTATTTGAAACGTGCCTTTTAAATCTTGGCCCAATAATGACAACACATCTTCCACTCCAAAATGTTTTTAAGGTTAGACTAGCAAGTTACAGCACTCTGGTCAAGACTTAGAATGACTGATTTCCAATGCCACACTTAATGGTGAAAATTGTCACACAAGAACATTTAGGTGAGTAAATGGATAGCAGACAAATTTAGGACACATGAGCCAAAGCTTTTTGGGTGCACTGGAAGGGGCATGACCTTTATAGTGTGCTTGCACATTGTTATGTAGGCCATGTCAGGTGTTTAGGGTGAACATATTTACAAACATAGGGCCTGATTCATTAAGGATCCTTAACTTGAGAAACTTCTTATTTCAGTCTCCTGGACAAAACCATGTTACAATGCAAGGGGTGCAAATTAGTATTCTGTTTTGCACATAAGTTAAATACTGACTGTTTTTACATGTAGCACACAAATATCAACTTTAAACTTCAGTGTACATATAATCTATCAAGTATCTGTGTGCTAAATGAAAAAACAGTCAGTATTTAACTTATGTGCAAAACAGAATACTAATTTGCACCCCTTGCATTGTAACATGGTTTTGTCCAGGAGACTGAAATAAGAAGTTTCTCTAGTTAAGATCCTTAATGAATCAGGGCCATAGAGCAAATATATATATATGTAGACATGTTTTTGCGATTAGTAGAGAACTCACTTATTCTAATCTCACGACGGAGCTCTTCCAAAAGGTGGGGCTGGCGGCGCCGGAGATCGCTCCACCGCCGTTGGAGCTGAACAATGCTTCGCCGAATATTATATCGGAGGCGGAGGTGTCTGCGGACCCTTTGATAGGCCCGCACCTTGACTTTGTTGGACACATACCTTCCAGAGGGTACATTGTCCATACCTCTGTAAGGACTCGCAGTTCACGCCTGGCGAAAATAGTAGCCCTCATTTTAGAATAATGTCCATCACACAAAATGGGGGCCTCTGCGTTCCGATTGGTTCGCTGAGCTCGTATGGACGTGCTCACGTCATACGCGGAGCTTTCACACACCTGTGTTGTGTCTCTGATTGTCTCTCCCACCAAGAACATGGCGGGCGCTTGCACTGAGACGGGTACTGTGTGCTCTGCAATTAGGAAGAAGAGTGTACACCTGGTTTATAAATTCAAAACTCCATTTAAACCCACCTGTGCTTTGGTTTAGTGCCTGTTCATTTGCTTTTTTGCCTGGATAGAGCACAAGCAAGATTTCATTAAATTTGGATGATTTGCCTAAGAAGCCAACAACAAACAGTAAGTACAAAACTAAATCAGAGATTGTAAGATTTCATAATTGTTTGTATCTCCTAATGTAGCAAACTGTTTGCTATGCAATATGTGTGGCCGGACTGTAAATAAACTGCTATGGAAATGGCCCTTGGCCTCACATTTAACATGGAAAGTTTTTAATAGTAGCCTACAGTATGCTAAGTTCTTTTTAACCTTATCCATAATCAAATTAGGTTAGCTTTGTTTACCACATTACCTTTCCTTGCTTTGAAATATTTATTTGGTTTTTTATTGCAGGCCATACCACGCATTACCCAGTTGACTATCAAAATAGTTTTTGGTTTTTGTGCCAAACTTTGGAAAAAAGTAAGTATAATAATTTATCAGAAATTTCAGGAGATTTCAATTGGGTGTATCTCCTAATGTAGCAAACTGTCCTTCATTTTGGTGTGTTGCTAACCTGTAAACCAATGTTATGGTTTGAAAAGTGACGAGTAGTAGTAGTAGTAGGAGAATGTTGCAATAGTATTTGCCGAATATGTCTGTCAAAATGCAGTGGCCAAACTCAATGCTCGTTAAATAGACAAGCCACAATGTTTATTATAATAAGGGGCATGTGTTTTAGACATAGTTAGAAGTTTGAGAAATGGTACCTTATGTAGGGGGTGGATGTGGTTAGATTCTGTATTACCACCTGACTGTGTGCATTGCCTTTAAAGACACGACTTATCTTTGAAATAGGAATATGTCTGATGCTGGGCCAAGTAATGTGCAGGCATCAGGGCTGCCAACTAGGCGTAAAAACAATTTCATAGAGGAGGAGCTGGAGGTGCTGGTAGAAGAGGTTCTGGCTAGGTTCCACAGCGGCAACCGGCAAATAACCGGACGCGAGCGCCAAACGCATTGGCAAGAAATCACACGGCCCATCAATGAAATATCTCCGTATGAGCATACAAAGGTTGAAGTACAGAAAAGGTACTAATCCGATTTAAAAATAATAGCCCTATTTAACTTTTCTGACTGTGTCTATTTGTCAAATAATATATATAGATATTGCTATAGATAAATATGGATATTGTGACATAGTAGCATTAGTCACCTGTGAGGTGAAACCACCTTGTGTCTCCAATGCATTTGTTGATCAGGCCCTTTGTTTCCAGAAACTAACAGCATGGCCCTTGGTCACATTGACATAATATGTTTACCACATTATCCGCGCTTCAAAAGAGCAAAATCTGTATTACTGTATGTGAAGGTTAAATTGGTGTGATTAGCAAACGTGCAATGTATTTTATTGAAAAATGTGTCATTTTGAGTTGAAGCTACTATGTGAGGCAATAATGTTTGTCTATTCCACAGATGGGCTGACTATAAAGGATGCCTAAAAGGGAAGCTGGTTGAGATTCACAGGCATGCTCAAGGCACTGGTGGGGGGCCTCCACTACGTACTATTTTAACACCCCTCGAGGAGCGGGCGAGGGCTGCAATAGCCCTGGTGGAGATAGTTGGGGTGGGCGACATAGACACTGGCTCTAGCCCATCCCGAACAGGAGAGGCCGCTCCACTAGGTACATGATGAGTTTGCTTACTTAAGGTCTGTAAAGCTTTGTATCTGTCGGAGTAAAAGTGTCAACTCTCAGGATGTGTGTGTGAAGGTAAACTTCAATTGCACAATGTGTTTGCCTATCACATAGTAGGAAATTAAATTTACACACTGAAGACAAATGGTCTCAATATGTAGGGCTCATCCTAAAATGTGAGACCATAAGTGGCAATGTATGTATTTGGGGACCGGCAAGGGCTGCTAGCACATTCAAGGGAAGCTGACACTTTACCAATGCTACATCACGCGTTGGAAGATGTTTTTGCCAATATAATATCGCACCTTACTTTTTGATTCTAATTACTTTATTTTACTTATTATCTCTCAACAGAATGTGAGCAGCAGGCGCCTGCTTCACCAGTGCATGATGAAGTTGCCCGTGATGTGGAGGAGGCTCAGCTGCCTCCAGCTGAATATGTAAGGCAGCGGGCACTCGCACACGCAGCCCAAAATCTTAAAAACGCCACTGATGCACAGAATGTTCACCTGTCAAAAATATCGAGCACTGTCCAACACACGGATCAGCAAATCACCAGTCTCACTAACACACTCTCCGTTTTCATGAGCACACACACCTCTTTACTGACGACACTCGCCACCAAAATGGATAATTTAAATACTTCAGTGACAAATATTGCAACACTCCTGGGTGATATCTTGCATGCCCACTCCCAACGCACCTCCGGCACAATCCCTTCACCCAGCTCAGATTATTTGTTGGCCAGCCCCCATACCCAGTTGTCTGTTGCCTCCAACCTCCATGAGTTGAGTCTGACTCCTCCCTCCCTGATGTGTCTGTCGCGTCCACCCTCCCTGGTGTGTCTGTCGTGTCCACCCTCCCTGGTGTGTCTGTCGCGTCCACCCTCCCTGGTGTGTCTGTCGCGTCCACCCTCCCTGGTGTGTCTGTCGCGTCCTCCCTCCCTGACCCCCAACTATGTCGTCTTATGTGTTTAGCCTTTGTCCGTGGCTTTGGCCAATCCCCTGTTGTGTCCACTTCCCCCTCGCCTGTCGTGGCCCCATCCCCATCCCCATCCCCTGACCCTGACCCTGACCCTGCACCTTCACCTTTGTCGGACACAACCCGCTTGCCTTGCCCCATTGCCTGGTTCCTCTGACTCCTCTACATCACGGGTGACAAGAAGTCAGAGTAGGGGAGCCTCCCTTGCAACCCCCTTCAAAAAGGCTCGGAAAAATTAATTTGTATTGTTTTAACCTAAAAATATGATTTAATATATGGCAAAAATATGTGTAGTTTTTGTTTGGAATAAAAAATTTCCTACTACTGAAATGTGTCTTTATTTGGTAAGGCATATTCCATTATGCTTTTTTAATAACAATACTTGTTATCAACTCTAACCAAAGTATAATCTCCGAACAAACAGCCTGATTCATTAACGTATTCAAACAAATATGTATCTAATATCAGTGTGCTGACCAAAACCATGGCTCTGATTGAGTAATGAACCTAGATGTCAAGGATACATATTTCTGTATGCTGCTCAAAAGCCTTTTAAAATACAAGTGGTGCAAATTAGCAATAGGTTTAGGGCCCAAAAAAAAATAATGTCTGTATCCTAGTGTAACGCACAAATACTTGATAGCTTATTTGTACACTGAAATGTTCATGTCAGCTAGGACCTCTCCTACCCTAAAATTATATCTCCAATGACATTTTTGGTTTACATCCCCCTCCAAACTCACATGCTTTGGCCTTGCTTAGTTACTTTGCCTTACTTTTCCAGAATGATTCAGGTGCCATGGTTTGCTGAAGAAGACTTAAACAAGAAGTGTATCAAGGTAAGCTTCTTAATGATTTTGCCACAGTGTTTCTTTATTTGCCTGAGTAAATGATTTCAAACAAAGCGTGCAACTACAGTGCCCCTTTAGAGGTAGGGCAAATCATCCTGTAAAGGAAGTATTGCATTTGCAAACTGTAACCTGACACAAAGGAGCCACAAAAGAAAGGTGTTAAGGTAACCAAATTAGTTGATTCTTTTTTGGACATGATGCCACAGGACAATTATTGTTAACTACTAATTTGTACAGGTAAGATTCTGTGCAAATTCTAAATATCTAATAAGGGATTTGTATTTAAGAATAGTGCTAATGCACAGTGTGTGGTACACTGGATGCCCTTTAGCATAACACTTGTTTAAATGTAACCTCATGACCTTATTGCACTAAGCACATATAGGTTGGGTCTCACATTTGGATCTTAGGCGCACTTACCCCTTCAGCCGCTGTCATATCACGGCTACCTGGGTCCCTTCTGGTCGTCAGCAACATTCCCGTCCTCCACAGCTCCGTTTGTAATCAAACACACACTGTTTGTTCAGCTGCATGTGCACAGGCATCTTGGATGCAGTCATCCTTCCAGACCAACCAGATTCAGCACCTGTGATCCCATGAAGTGATCAGCCAATAGTTGTTTGGAACAACCTATTTAAACCTGCTGCTGTGATCTGTTCATTGCCTGAACAACACACTTCTCTCCAGAGGATAGTTATTGGCTCCAGTGTTTCTGGCTGCATTACAAAATCAGTGTTTCTGTCCACATTTTCAGACTGCTCATTCCCTTGCTAGATTGGACAATCAGCAAGAACATGAGCAGGAAGATCATCCAGGCTGCTCTGTTCAGATTCAGTCCTGCTCCAGCTAGTCCCAAGGGTCCTGATTCGGGTCAAGAAATACAGACTAACGTGACAGTTTGACACACTATAAGGGTGTATGTAGTGCTGTGTGCCTGACTAATCATGTAAGAAGCAAATGAAAAACCTTGCAGTATAGATATAGTTTGCTCAGGCAAAGAAGCACACTCTGTAATACAAGTAAGTAGACTCCAAGAGTTAGTTTGTCCACCAAACGCCTCTATCCTGTAGTGACTTTTCTAAACTCTATGATCTGATCCCCCCTATCCATGATAGTTTAAACCAATCTGGAACCTTGAATACATTATTAAAACAAACTGACCTTAAAGTTTTTTACGTTATGTACACTGATACATTCATTGTTAGAGTGGCCACGTCTCTTGGATTTTGCTCCCTTCCAGTTTTGGAAAACATTTAAGCAAGGCCAAGCAATTTTATATAACGGCCAACATATTATAATTTGAAGTTTGGTATGTTGTGATTTCTTGCCAATACAGACACAGGTACCCATTGCACACGTTCACCATCTATAAGCCAAATAAAGTGGATGCCTCACCTAACAATGTAAACATCAACAATATCTACCAGACATTAAACCCTCAAATGACTGTGTGCTCGGGCCAAACACTCTTGGATTAGATGGTGTTAAAGGAATTTGAACATGGACCCATCATCCTAAAGGGAGGATATCTGTACATTAATGATTTGTACTTCCCTTGCCCAAGGCATGGGCAAATGCAAGAGCAGCAAATTATTCTTAACATTGACTAGCATGTTTAAACAGACATAGGTGGTATTAGGGCGCAAACTAACACAATTTACTCTTTTCACACACACACAGGGTTTGAAGAGAAACAAAGCTGGAATGTGACTTTGGTCACTACTTTCCACTTTCAGAGGGCAATGTACCTGAAAATGGTATTGAGAAACAATTACACATTTCTACACCACAATAACATTGGAGACCTACATTGTCAGGTTCAGCAAACATGTCAAGTGACTGCTGCCTAACAATGTGTGTAATCAGACTAATGTAACTAGTTCTCATGTGGAGTATCTGTGTTGGCTGTAAGTTCAAATATAGGTGGCTTGACCAATTAGCAAACTAGGGGCCTGATTCATTAAGGATCTTATCTAACGTTTTTTGCTTATCTTAAGCAAATCAACTCTGTTCATGCTCAGAAAAGGGAGATAAGAAGCAAGAAGCAAAATCCACTGCATAAGTGAAGAATTTCTTACGTTACAATGAAAATCCATCTTTACTTCACTCTTATCTCCCCGTTTCTTCGTAAAAATAAGCATCTTAACTTTTGCACAAGATAAGAAGATCACTAATGGATCAGGCCCTAGGTGAGGTATTACGTAACCCAGCAAATAAACATTGTAAAAACTAGGGATGAGCGCACTCGGATTTATGAAATCCGAGCCCACCCGAACGTTGCGGATCCGAGTCGGATCCGAGACAGATCCGGGTATTGGCGCCAAATTCAAATGTGAAACTGAGGCTCTGACTCATAATCCCATTGTCGGATCTCGCGATACTCGGATCCTATAAATTCCCCGCTAGTCGCCGCCATCTTCACTCGGGCATTGATCAGGGTAGAGGGAGGGTGTGTTAGGTGGTCCTCTGTGCTGTTTAGTTCTGTGCTGTTTAGTTCTGTGCTGTTTAGTTCTGTGCTGTTTAGTTCTGTGCTGTTTAGTTCTGTGCTGTGCTGTGCTGTGCTGTGCTGTGTTCTGCAGTATCAGTCCAGTGGTGCTGTGTGCTGTGCTCTGTCCTTCTGAGGTCAGTGGTGCTGCTGGGTCCTGTGCTGTGTCCTGTTCAGTCCAGTGGTGCTGTGTCCTGTGCTCTGTGCTTCTAAGGGCATAGTTATTTCCCCAATATTCCCCTGTGTTTAAAAAAATAAAAAAAAGTTTTTTTAAAAAATACCAAAAACTACTTTAATTTTTTTTAATTATCACAAAATTTGCACAACCAATCCTGCAGTATAAGCCCATTGGTACTGCAATATTACAAAGTTTACACATTCTGCAGTATCAGTCCAGTGGTGCTGTGTCCTGTGCTCTGTCCTGCTGAGTTCCGTAGTGCTGCTGGGTCCTGTGCCGTGTCCTGTTCAGTCCAGTGGTGCTGTGTCCTGTGCTCTGTGCTTCTAAGGGCATAGTTATTTCCCCACTATTCCCAAGTTTTTTAAAAATAAAAAAAAAGTAAAAAAAAATAAAAAATTTAAAAAAAAATAAATATATAATAATTATAACCAAATTTGCAAAACCAATCCAGCAGTATAAGTCCACTGGTACTGCAATATTACCAAGTTCACACATTCTGCAGTATCTTGTGCTACATATAATGGAGACCAAAAATTTGGAGGATAAAGTAGGGAAAGATCAAGACCCACTTCCTCCTAATGCTGAAGCTGCTGCCACTAGTCATGACATAGACGATGAAATGCCATCAACGTCGTCTTCCAAGCCCGATGCCCAATCTCGTAGTACCGGGCATGTAAAATCCAAAAAGCCCAAGTTAAGAAAAAGTAGCAAAAAGAGAAACTTTAAATCATCTGAGGAGAAACGTAAAGTTGCCAATATGCCATTTACGACACGGAGTGGCAAGGAACGGCTTAGGCCCTGGCCCGTGTTCATGACTAGTGGTTCAGCTTCACCCACGGATCTTAGCCCTCCTCCTCCTCCCCCCCCCTACAAAAAATTGAAGAGAGTTATGCTGTCAGCAACAAAACAGCAAACAACTCTGCCTTCTAAAGAGAAATTATCACAAATCCACAAGGCGAGTCCAAGGATGTTGGTGGTTGTCAAGCCTGACCTTCCCATCACTGTACGGGAAGAGGTGGCTCGGGAGGAGGCTATTGATGATGTAGCTGGCGCTGTGGAGGAACTTGATGATGAGGATGGTGATGTGGTTATTGTAAATGAGGCACCAGGGGGGGAAACAGCTGATGTCCATGGGATGAAAAAGCCCATCGTCATGCCTGGTCAGAAGACCAAAAAATGCACCTCTTCGGTCTGGAGTTATTTTTATCCAAATCCAGACAACCAATGTATGGCCATATGTAGCTTATGTAAAGCTCAAATAAGCAGGGGTAAGGATCTTGCCCACCTAGGAACATCTTCCCTTATACGTCACCTGAATAACCTTCATAGTTCAGTGGTTAGCTCAGGAACTGGGGCTAGGACCCTCATCGGTACAGGGACACCTAAATCCCGTGGTCCAGTTGGATACACACCAGCAACACCCTCCTCGTCAACTTCCTCCACAATCTCCATCAGATTCAGTCCTGCAGCCCAAGTCAGCAGCCAGACTGAGTCCTCCTCAATACGGGATTCATCCGAGGAATCCTGCAGCGGTACGCCTACTACTGCCACTGCTGCTGTTGCTGCTGTTAGTCGGTCATCTTCCCAGAGGGGAAGTCGTAAGACCGCTAAGTCTTTCACAAAACAATTGACCGTCCAACAGTCGTTTGCCATGACCACAAAATACGATAGTAGTCACCCTATTGCAAAGCGTATAACTGCGGCTGTAACTGCAATGTTGGTGTTAGACGTGCGCCCGGTGTCCGCCATCAGTGGAGTGGGATTTAGAGGGTTGATGGAGGTATTGTGGCCCCGGCACCAAATTTACTACCGGGGCAACTCCACTGTGCAGTCCATATTTTGGTGTATCAGATATTAAACAACGGTGACAGTTGATGCCCAATTTTTTAATTATATTGTGGCCTCGGTACCAAATTGTGTACCGGGGCCACCACACTACGCAGTCAAGATAGATAGATGCGTATCATAGATAAAGTACATTCAGTGGTGTGGGGCAAATTGAAAAATATTCAAAATGCACTGACATTATCAAAAACAAGAGGTTGTCACACGCTAAAACTCCAACATGTATATGATGGAGAGGATGGAGGAGCAGCCGTATGTGTAGTGTAATGCAGATCTGTTGAAGGTTTTTTATATATTTTATTGTGGTGCACAGTGCCCACTCCTCTACGCAGTCCAGGTACATTTATTGGTGCGATTCATAAAAGTTCAGGGTTTTTAAGATATTGTGGTGACCCACTCCTCTACGCAGTCCAGGTACATTTATTGGTGCGATTCATAAAAGTTCAGGGTTTTTAATATATATTGTGGTGACCCACTCCTCTACGCAGTCCAGGTACATTTATTGGTGCGATTCATGAAAGTTCAGCATTTTTAATATATATTGTGGTGACCCACTCCTCTACGCAGTCCAGGTACATTTATTGGTGCGATTCATAAAAGTTCTGGGTTTTTAAGATATTGTGGTGACCCACTCCTCTACGCAGTCCAGGTACATTTATTGGTGCGAATCATAAAAGTTCAGGGTTTTTAATATATATTGTGGTGACCCACTCCTCTACGCAGTCCAGGTACATTTATTGGTGCGATTCATAAAAGTTCTGGGTTTTTAATATATATTGTGGTGACCCACTCCTCTACGCAGTCCAGGTACATTTATTGGTGCGAATCATAAAAGTTCAGGGTTTTTAATATATATTGTGGTGACCCACTCCTCTACGCAGTCCAGGTACAATTATTGGTGCGAATCATAAAAGTTCAGGGTTTTTAATATATATTGTGGTGACCCACTCCTCTACGCAGTCCAGAAAGATACCTCGTTGCAACGTTTTGGACTAATAACTATATTGTGAGGTGTTCAGAATACACTTTAAATTAGTGGAAATGCTTGTTATTGAAGTTAATAATAGCCTAGGAGTGAAAATAAGCCCAAAAACTTGATTTTTAAACTTTTTATGTTTTTTTGCAAAAAAATCCGAATCCAAAACCTTAAATCCGAACCGAGACCTTTCGTCAAGTGTTTTGCGAGACAAATCCGAACCTCAAAAATAACGAAAATCCGGATCCAAAACACAAAACACGAGACCTCAAAAGTCGCCGGTGCACATCCCTAGTAAAAACACCAAGAAAAGGGTGGAGACTGGAATATTTGCTACACCAAAGGTGGCTAACACATATTGGTATTATGGCCTTGTAGCAAGACTCCACTAGCTTAGTGCCGTAACGCAGTGCCGTAACTAGACATTTTAGTGCCCTGGGCGAGACAGGGCACCGGCGCCCCCTATCTAAGTGGGAGTGACATTTGTCAAGTGGGTGTGGCCAACCTAATGTGGGGGTGTGGCTAGCACTTTACTGAATGAATTCTTTTGCATTGCTGTGTAGTTGGTAGCCTCAAAAATACAGGTGTAACCTATACAAATTTCTCTCACTATAGGGAAGAAATATAAGAGCCCTTGGCTACACCTGTATTTTTTGCAATAGACACTATGTGGAGGAAAATAGAAATCATAGATTATGAATATGAAAATGACAAATTTTCTATTTCCTGTACTTTACACGACATACACTATATAAATTTGGATTTTTAAATACATATAAACCCAGTGCTGGAAGTGGGCTGCAGGATGACAAGTAAGAGGAATAGGGGAGAAGATGGTGCAAGGGGGTAGATGAGAGGGACAGGGGAGAAGGTGGGCCTGGGGACAAGGTGGCACAGAGGGGGTAGTAGATGAAAGGGCCTGGGGACAAGGTGGCACAGAGGGGGTAGTAGATGAGAGAGCCTGGGGACAAGGTGGCACAGAGGGGGTAGTAGATGAGAGGGCCTGGGGACAAGGTGGCACATGGGGGGGGGGGGGAGTAGATGAGAGGAACTGGGGAGAAGGTGGCACAGGGGGGTAGATGAGAGGGACTGTGGAGAATGTGGGACAGGGGGGTAGATGAGAGAAACTGAGGAGAAGGTGGGACAGGGGGGTAGATGAGAAGGACTGGGGAGAAGGTGGCACAGGGGGGTAGATGAGAGGGACTGTGGAGAAGGTGGGACAGGGGGGTAGATGAGAGGGACTGGGAAGAAGGTGGCACAAGGGGGTAGATGAGAGGGACTGGGGAGAAGGTGGCACAGAGGGGGTAGTAGATGAGAGAGCCTGGGGACAAGGTGGCACAGAGGGGGTAGTAGATGAGAGGGCCTGGGGACAAGGTGGCACATGGGGGGGGGGGGGGGGGAGTAGATGAGAGGAACTGGGGAGAAGGTGGCACAGGGGGGTAGATGAGAGGGACTGTGGAGAATGTGGGACAGGGGGGTAGATGAGAGAAACTGAGGAGAAGGTGGGACAGGGGGGTAGATGAGAAGGACTGGGGAGAAGGTGGCACAGGGGGGTAGATGAGAGGGACTGTGGAGAAGGTGGGACAGGGGGGTAGATGAGAGGGACTGGGAAGAAGGTGGCACAAGGGGGTAGATGAGAGGGACTGGGGAGAAGGTGGCACAGGTGGGGTAGATGAGAGGGACAGGGGAGAATACATAAGTGCAAAATACCAAAAAATACAATACCAAAAAATAATCATTATACATTTTCATGTCCCCTGCCCCCATAGCTTTTGCTTCCCCACTACACTCCCTCAGTTTTTGCTCCTGGATGGAGCACCCTATTTCCTATTTATTTATTTTTTAAATATATATTTTAATTACAATATAAAATTTACTTACCTATTTTTCTTCCCTCCTGGATGGTCAGCATAGCAGTCAGCAGTAGATGCAGGGGACTCACTCTCTCTGCTCAGCAATGGCCGCTCCTCACTTTCTTTTCAGAGGGGGGGTGGAGCGGAGCACAGCATCCTGGAAGGGGAGGGGGCGGGTCCTGACAAATAACTTTATACACACTGTCTGACAGACAGTGTGATCATTCTTTGACCAGCCACCACACTAGCCCCTCCCCCGACTCGCGGCACCCGACCCCCCCCTCCCCCGACTTGCGGCACCCCCCCTGCATGAGTCGCGGGGGGGGGGCAATATTTTTTTATTTTATTTTATTTTTTTTAAGATATTTTTTTTTTTACTTTGTGCCACAGAGGGGAAGGTAGCGGGCGGCTGCTGCGCCCCCTCGGGCTTGCGCTCGGGGCGACGGCACCGCCTGCACCACCCTAGTTACGGCTCTGCCGTAACGCATTCTCCATGATTGTTAGTGTGGGGTTTGTGTCTGGCATGTGGGTGTTGGACCACTTTGAAACAAAGTGCCACTAGCACAAGAGAAGAAGATTGTTATCCTGTTTGGGCAAGGGCCAAAAGTGGGTAGTGTTTGACCTGACACTGCTAACATTTTGGATTTATTTCTATACGTTAACCTGTAATGGAATGCCTATATTGCTAGGCACATCCCATGTTCCCTCTAAAAGCTTAAAATGTACAATAATTTTACTACTAAGCAACCAAACACACATACAAACCTCCACACTATGGACATTTTCTAAAACTGAACATTAACCCCATTGAGCGTGTTTGTGGGCTATGGTGTATCTGTGGCAAAGGACAAAAGAACCACACATATATTTAATATATTTTTAAAAAAAAACACCTGTTCCACAATAGTTTGGAAAGCACTACACATGGATTTATGGGTATTAAAAGATTGATCACTGCACTGTAGTAATGGTACAAAATGGCATGACAACTGATTGCTGAGACATTTGCAGCATAGGCTAGATTTATTACATATATGAATCCAAACGTGCTAACAAAAACAAAGCAAACAAGTTAATGGTCTGTGTGTGTCAAAGTTCCTTGGATGAAGAGATGACAATCTGGCCAGACTGAAGAGAGACATAAGCAGGCTTGGAGCTCTGGAGAAATAATTCAACATGTAGTGAGACACGAATTGCACAAATCCAAAATCCACGGCAACGCACCCTGTTGAATGAGAACCAAAAAAAATTAATATGGCAATATTAGCTCACACATAACTTGCATTTTGATATCAAGAGGTTGAGCACTGTATTGGCATGTGTAAAAAAGCCAGTAATATTATAGTGTATAATAATGGCTTGTGTGTTTGTACTATACCTAGGATTCTGAATGCATTATTTGACTTAATTATAAACACCAAACCCATTTTAAATAGCTAGCATCTGGCCATATGTTTTGTTTGTGCAACCACACATTGCAGGCCTAGTAACGACATTATTGTATGGAGCACACTCACTGGCCAATCACATTTTAGTGCAGATAGCACTATACTACTTACATTTGTCAACACCCTTCACCATGGCAACATCCACCAACTCCAAAGGGAAGTGCAATGGCAGAAAAGCCAGCACTGCAGGCCAAGTGTAATCTAAAGGCTGTAGATATAAGAAAAACAAATAAAGTGTGAAAAATGTGCACTTCTCAACACTATATGGGCTGATCAATAAACTGTAGAAAACCAAACGTCAATTATGTTGCCACATTAGGCTGTAGATTTAAACTACCCCATTAACGTGCATTTAGCAAGACATTAAGGCTAAACTTAGAGGCATAAAGCTATACTTACTACACACATTGTAAAGGTAAAATACAGGTTGCCATGGTTTTTCCCCTATTATTACACATATTAACCATTTCACTAACACACCAGGCCATGTCTATTCATATTCCCATACCTTAGATAAGCAACCCTTGACTAAGCTTGCACATGATTTGACCACAGATCTTTGAAATGTGAAGATATTTTTTTTTTGGAACAAAACATAAATAACAAATGTGCACCCCTTACATTGTAACATGCTTTGTCCACTAGAACGTTTACTTATTTTTGATCCTTTGCTCTCCTTAATGACTCAAGCACAGAGTGTTAATGTGTCTTAAAGGTAGGGTCCAAAAAATAAACACTTTAAATAAAGTTATTAATTTAAAATAGAACAGCATGGACATTCTTAATGCAAAGTGTTTTAACAAGGGGTATGTAATAAAATATCTGGTTTCTACTTACCACACACACAGACAAATGTGGAATGTCAAAAAGCAATCACTAGACACCCAAAAAACACAACCCAGGACCCATATCTGTGGGGGGAGGGTAAACAGGTAACAAATAAATAAATATAGATGGATAATATTTATGTGTGTCACTACATTCGAGAGGTATCTATGCAGAGGCACATCCCAAGTCTACACAGTTGCCTCAATATTCAAACTCTGCAGCTAATTAAAGACTTTTCCACTAACCTTCAACATAAAATTCATTAGCATTAGGACCTTTCAGCATCATTTTCTATCTCTAGCTCACCAATACCTTTTCCAAAAAATAAACATGAGTGTTGAGCAAGGTACAGCAATAAACAGCAGAGATTATGAACCATTTCACCATTAAGGGCTACTTACCCAGAACTGTGACTCTCCCAACAACACAGAAGTGCAAGCAAGGTATTTTTAAGTAGCACTTTAATTAGTGAATTAAATGCAGGTGAGTAGGCCGGAGAGTATGCCGGACACGTCATTAGGAGCACCCAGGTGCGTTCTAATTATCCAAGTGTGTTTTTGTGTAAAAGTGACCTGACATGTTAGCAACGTTTATTTTCTGTAGGGTAAGTAGAGATTATAACGATTATTACAGATGTCATTAATGAGCTAAGCTGTTAGTGTTGTGGCAATAGTATGGGTAAAATAGTTTTAAGTACAATTATATGACGTATGATACATTTTCATGTGCTAAATTTAGATGTGGCACAATAGTGTAGTGGTTATGTATTTCACCCCCCAATACTAAGTGCAGAAGTTCGAGGCCCCAGGTCAACCCTAAGCACCAAGTGAGTTAATAAAGCACATTATTAAGCATACTCCTAAAAGTAAAAAACAATATGCAAATGCTTGTATTTAGCGTAAGATTCGCAAACACGCTTAATTCCCTTTTTTTTTTGTGAACTTTTTGCAGCTCCTGCTGCTTTAGTAAAACAGTGTTTTTATTTATGTGTGTGTTTATCTAGGGTTAATATTTTAATACCAAGTTATCCATCATGCTATTCATATTAATTGCAACATGCCCGATTTATCAGGTCTAAGACAGCCATTCAGCTGTGCAAAATAGTTAATGTGCAGTTTGGTGTTGGTGTTTCAATGTGAAGTATACCTCAGTGAATAAAGAAATGAGCTTGCAACAACAAGGTAATGAGTTTGAACCCCGAATGATGCATGTATGTGGCTAACCTTGGTATATTTACAAGTTTGAGGGTATTTATTCCACTCTGTGACTTAGCTAAGCGTGACTTAGTATATGTTTTGGTGTGTAAGGTGGCTATATGTCATGTTCAACAGTGTTATCAGCTAAAACACAGCAAAGCAGTTGTTGGCAAAGACTTGATTTCAAAGACATAGGAATTCTGTACTGGCAACAGTGGAAAAAGCTAAGTGCTCCACCAAATCAAATATTAGAAATGGGAGTAATAAATGTTATATTTTTGGTTTGCATTTATCAAAATGGATATATTTCGATATGCATAAATTTGGACTCTGCATGCACCAAATCTTTCTGGGTATAATATTTCCAAGTATTGGCATTTTTCCCCATGTTTTAAGGAAAACAACTTATGCTAGAAGTTGCTGGTCATCTTTATTTTGTATTCTATTCCCTTGCCATCACCACTTGTACAGTGGTGTAGCAGTTAGGCAATCCACCTTGCAAGCTTGCTACGTGGGTTCGAGTCCTCACCAATTCTTTTGGCTCTTAGGGATCATTAATATCCTTACACTATTCGTGTTGCTGTTAAAAGTGTCCCTGTGGTAATAGTACACTTGTTTTAAATTTGCATAAATCATGTGTGTAAAACCCTAAAATATAGTTTAGAGTTATTATATGTCTATTATTATTATTTGTTATTGCAAACGCACCATCACCAACTGTCAAATCAGGCATATAACATATTGAGACTAATGATATTGGTAATTGTTAAGAATGGTTGGAGATTTATAATAAATATTTATGGCAAAGTCTATTGTTTGGGCAACATTTTAAATAAAATGAAATAATTACCCATGCAGTGTGCACACCATTCTGGCAGTGGAATGTATGTGGAATGCACTGAGGCAACCATTCCGGCATTGGAATGAATGTGGAATGCACTGAGGCAACCATTCCGGCAGTGGAATGAATGTGGAATGCACTGAGGCAACCATTCCGGCATTGGAATGAATGTGGAATGCACTGAGGCAACCATTCCGGCAGTGGAATGAATGTGGAATGCACTGAGGCAACCATTCCAGCAGTGGAATGAATGTGGAATGCACTGAGGCAACCATTCCGGCAGTGGAATGAATGTGGAATGCACTGAGGCAACCATTCCGGCAGTGGAATGAATGTGGAGTGCACTGAGGCAACCATTCCGGCAGCCGTAATGCACTGTGACCTGGATTCTCCCCATAATGCTGAGAAGATATGTGGCTAGCAGTGTACAGGCCTATAAAAGCCAGTCCTCTTTACTGAAGAGGCAGTAAGCAGCAGAATGCGCTATTTCCATCTAACTAATTCCGGCATTCCGGCAGTTCCGGATTGAGGCCAAAGGGCCAAAATAACATCAAACATGTTGCACTTGCGAATTGCTTTGATTAGAAAGGGGTATGTAAAGAAAAAAGGCTTAATTTACACAAACATACTAATGGAACATTTGTAAGATATCTAAAATCTCAACAAAATTATTTAAAAAAAAAAAAAAAAAAAAAGGCACAAGCAGTCTGTATTGATATGTATGTATGTTGTGCATATTTCGTTTTGCATTTTAAAGGCAAAAGATGCTCCTAAAGGCGTTTAATAGTGGTTTTAGCTAGCTGTATTGGAGTTAAACATGACCCTGGCCTTCCTTAACTTTTGTGAAAGATTTGAGACAGGAGTAACGTCAGTTTCACTCATCTGGGCAGAAGGAACGCCTACTATTCTCAAGTGAAAAAGCATAACGCCTACTTTACTCAAGTACTATCTCATCTCCTCCCAGTCCGCGCCTACTCTCCGCCCATTCCCACCCATTTGTTCTCAAGTGGTCAGCAGTCATCTCAAATCTATTTGCGTTGGAGTTTGAGATTGAGTTGCCTTTTGAGAGCTGTATCTGCCGTGCTTGAGTAGCGTATGTAGTGTTTTGCGCTGCTTAAGTGTTGTTTTGCGCATGCGCAGAGCCATTTAGCAGATGCGTTTGCAAACTTTGATGAATCGGGCCCCTAAGCTTTAAATTTCCCAACCCACCGAATGATAGACTTAATCATCATAAACTAGCCTCAGAGAGTTTCAATAAAGGGAGAGATTCTTATTTTAAGGAGATTTCTAACACCCAATCCACACTCTTTCATAAAATCAACCAAGCTGAACAACTTTCCAGACCACATCTGGAAAAAGAGGTAGAGGACAATTTGACCCTTTTTTTTAGAACTAGCAGAGACCCCTGTAAATCTCCCCACAACATGTCTGTCAAACAATTCCCGAACCAGTCCAACTACTACCATTCACCAAAAAGATCAGACCCCATTAAGCAGAAAGAGACCAAAACCACTAGAGAAGGAAGAGGAGGTAGAGCTTCAAGGGGCAAGACCGAAAGTAAGAAAACAACCTTGAAAGGGAAAGGTATATTTAATCTGAGCAGCACCATGCTGACTACAGCTCAGACAAGTATCCTAGATAAAGGCCTTAAATTTGCCCCGCAACAACTCCTGAATAAATTTGATGTTTATATAAACCTACACAAGTTCGTACAGAAACTTACCTTAAAAAAGTTTTTGGCCGGGATGGGCAGAACAGTCACACAGGAAGAGTCACTCACCCAGGATACGAACTTTGTACACTCAAACCTTAAAGACAATTCTACATTCTACCCACAACATGTCAAAGGCCCATTTATCACCACTTTCCAAAAATTAGTAGAATCAGACATTGACAAATTACCCATTAACAGATATAATCAGAAAAACGATAATCTTAGTATTAGGCAAAGGAAGGCTCTAAAGGACCTCCAAACCAATCCTAGGTTAATCATTCAACCCGCAGATAAGGGTGGAGGTATTATTATTCAGGACAAAGAACAATACCTAGAAGAGCTGAACAGACAGCTTAACAACAGAACCACCTATGAGCCCTTGAAATCAGACCCCACTAAACACTACCAAAAAGAACTATTTGACTTCCTCACTCCTGCCTCTCAAAAGGGAATACTCAACAAAGCCGAGTTCGATTATCTTTATGTAAAATTCCCCAGAATACCGGTTATATACCACCTACCCAAAATTCATAAATCCCTACAGAATCCACCAGGAAGACCCATTGTTTCGGGTATTGGGTCATTAACTACACACATCTCTAGTTACATAGACTCCTTCCTTCAACCATTGGTTTCCACCCAAAGAAGCTATCTCAAAGACACTGGACATTTTTTTTATTACCTGGCAGGAAGGCTACATTCTGGCTACCTCCGATGTCACCTCATTGTATACTGTCATTGAACACAGTACTGGCTGTACCCATGTCCGGGACATCCTTACCCATGAATCCACTCTTGCACTGGAACAGATTGAGTTCATCATAGATGCTATTTCCTTTACCTTAGACCACAATTATTTTTGGTCTATGGGGTCATTCTACAAACAGGTTCGCGGAGCAGCAATGGGCGCGAAATTTGCGCACAATTACGCAAACCTGTTTGTAGCTGTATGGGAAAACAAGGCCATTTGGAATAACAATCCATACCTACAACACCTTAAACTCTGGTGCCGTTACATCGATGACATCCTGTTCATTTGGACAGGAGACAAACACGATCTTTCTTGAATACATAAACCAGAATAGCCTTAACCTCCAATTTACATCCAGCACCAGCACTGAATCTATCAATTTTTTAGATCTGCAGATCTTTGTTGACAATAATACACTAGAGACCAGAACCTTTTTTAAGGAGGTCGACTCTAATTCATATATTCCCTCTGACAGCAGCCACCATGCAAACTGGCTACGAAACATCCCCAAAGGGCAATTCATGCGAATTAGACGTAATTGTTCAAAAATCGAGGACTACAACACTCAGGCCGAGGTAGAAACTATGATCCATTGCCCGTAGAGCAAGTCATTTCTACTGTCAGGGATATTGATAGGGAGAGTATCCTGAACAATAAAAGAGATGAAACACCGTTCATAGAGATTCCCTTTATCAACCAATATAACAAGGATGCCAAGAAAATTGAGCATATTGTGAAAACACACTGGAAGGTTCTGTTGGAAGATGAAAAACTGAAGGGTTACATTCCAGACAAACCAAGGTTTATATACACAAAAGCCCGAAGTTTAAGAACAAAATTAGTTCAAAGTACCATTCCACCTAGCCTATCCACCAATACCAACACCTGGCTTAATGAGAATAGAACTGGGTTCTATCACTGCAATAGATGTGGAGCCTGCAGGGAGAGTAAATACCAGTTCTACCAAACCTACTACCCAATTCACATCCCATAACACTGGGGAAAATTTCACTATAGAGGACAAGATCACTTGCGACACCACAGGGGTCATTTACCTTCTGCAATGCCCCTGTGGGTTGCAATATACAGAACTATTAGGAAATTACACATCCGCATTTCCGAACATCAGAGGAATATACGGAATGGGTTCGATAAACATAGTGTTTCTGATCACTTTGCTAATCACCATTCGAAGGACCCTTCTCTACTTAAATTCATGGGCATAAAAAAAGTTCCTAAGCCCTGGAGGGGGGGGCGATTACATTAAGCTTATGTCTAAGGAAGAGTCCAGACTAATATTCAGTGTCAAGACCCTTACACCAAAAGGCCTGAATATAGATTTTGAGCTCAATCACTTTCTCCATTAATATCATTGGCCACCTAGTGCCTACCCCGTATTAGATTAGGACTATCACCTTCTACACTATAACCATCATCTCTTTCTAAGTGATACTGTAACCAGGAGTTTTTTAACTCCACAATTTGAGAATGGTCACTTAGTACATGTATAAGTGGCTAAGGAGCTATATTTATTTATTTTTGCCTTCATTATAAATGACCTATAATCTTGTACTCGTGCCAGATATTAAGGATAATGGGAATAATCCAACAAAAACCCACTAAGGAATATTGTATGGCCTAATGAAATGTACCAATGCTGTTTCCTTCATTAGTGACTTATATCTGTACTTAACAATAAGGAAACAATAAGAAAAACAGGATAAAATGCAATTGAGTTTACAGAAAATGACTCTATTTTGGCATTATTTGATGAATCACTTTATTCGGCACGTTATAAGAAGTTCAGTTCTTTTGACTCTACTGGTAAACACGTGGACAATGTTTACCAAACAAAGAGAAAACCTATCCCCATCTAGAATGAACTATCATTACTCGAGGATTGGACAATCCACCTGTCCATCATTTACAGACCTCAGCCCAGGCCACTACCCATTGGAGGATTTCCAGGAAGTTATATATTTAACTCCAGCCGTGGCTTGCAGTACACTATTGATCCCTGAAGAAGCCTAGTGCGAAACGCGTTAGTTCGACCAACTCTCGCCCGTCTAGGGCCACACAAACTGACTCTTATCACCGCTGTGGATAGCAAACGAACCCGGTCACGCATGCGCAACTCTGCCGACCACGAGACTGTCAGCAACTTCCGGGTTGTCATATCGCTCTCCAGCGCATCGGGAATATTCAGTGCATCGGTCTTTCCTGGCACCAAGCAAGGACCTGAGAGGACATTATTGGCCCTAAACGATTAAGGGTAAGTCCCTTATTAAAAGGTCAGTTTTAAGTTTTCTCCGCTGGAACCTACTGTCGGCTGACAGACCATAAGGAGATTTGTGCACTTTTTGGCACAGTACTGGCTGCAATCGTTTCTTTGGCGTGAAAGTGGACTATTATTAGCCCTATCAAAGATCCGTGCTATTTATGGTCCATGTGGATCTATCTGGAATTGACACGGATATTGCTAGCCTATTTGGATGGCATATAAAATGTTTATGTGCTGGTTTTATATGTGCTGTGTCAGTGTAAATACACTGTCGGGCTGTTATTCGTTTTACTGCCCCTAATAAATCTGTTTTTGCTATCATTTACTGTACCCTCTGTTTCAAGGGTTGAGCTATCCCTATCATCCCCCTACTCCCAGGTGGCTGCTCGTCCACTGATAAGTCACAATAGGGAGCGCTGAACACCAATTTCTATTACTATTCCAGATCTTTGCCCGCACATCAGACTCACGTCAAACAAGTTCTACAAAAATTGCGAGAGAACCACCTTTACGCTAAGCTGGAAAAGTGTGAGTTCAAGGTGCAGAAGGTATCCTTTTTAGGTTACGTAATCTCTTCTGAGGGATTCTCCATGGATCCAGCTAAGGTCCAGGCTATTTTGGATTGGGTGCAACCCAACAATTTTAAGGCAATGCAGAGGTTCCTGGGCTTCTCCAATTATTATAGGAGATTCATTCACAACTTTGCTGATATTGTGGCTCCCATTGTCGCTCTGACCCGTAAAGGAATGGATCCAGCTAATTGGTCGTCCCAAGCAGTAGCCTCATTCGAGAGCCTGAAAATGGCCTTTGTCTCCGCTCAGGTCCTTAGACATCCGGATCCAGCTAGGACATTTGTTCTTGAGGTCGACGCCTCGGACATCGGTGCCGGTGCCATCCTATCGCAGAAGGATCCTCATACTAATCGTCTGCACCCATGTGCTTATTTCTCCCGTCAGTTCTCTTCAGCGGAAGCCAACTATGATGTCGGTAATAGAGAACTATTGGCAATCAAATGGGCCTTTGAGGAGTGGCGGCATTGGTTGGAGGGTGCTTCACATCAGATCTCTGTCATTACCGACCACAACAACTTGCAATATATACAGTCAGCCAAACGTTTAAATCCCAGACAGGCCCGGTGGGCGTTATTCTTTACCCGGTTTAATTTCCTGATCACCTACCGACCAGGTTCCAAAAATGTCCAGGCAGATGCTCTGTCCAGAAGTTTCTCGGCACACCACGTTCCAGTTACAATCCCAGAGCCGATTATTCCCCCTTCTGTAATCCATGCCGGGTTAACCCAAGATCTGAGTATCACACTTCAGAGATTCCAGAGATTAGCCCATGATACTACTCCGGAGCGACGTCTCTTTGTTTCAGTCCATTTAAGGAAGGCGGTTCTTGCAGAGGCGCATAACAGTAGGGCTGCTGGACACCCTGGAATTCACAAGATGCTAGAAATCCTTTCCCATACAGTCTGGTGGCCATCCATGTCTGCTGACGTCAAGAGTCATGTCCTCTCATGTGAGGTTTGTGCCAGAAACAAAGTTCCTAGGATCCGTCCAGTAGGTCAGTTAGTTCCTTTGGCACTGCCTGCAAAACCATGGACCCACTTGTCCATGGACTTTATAGTTGATCTACCACCTTCTGCAGGACACAATACCATTTGGGTCGTGGTAGACCGGTTCAGCAAGATGTCACATTTCATTCCATTAACCAGACTGCGCACTGCTCGGGATTTGGCCGTCTTATTCATTCAACATATTTTCCGGCTCCATGGACTCCCTACTGACATTGTTTCCGATCGGGGGTTCTCAGTTCATAGCGCTATTCTGGAGATCCTTCTGTAGCCTTCTCGGAATCAAGGTCAGTTTGTCATCCGCATACCACCCTCAGTCAAATGGGCAAACCGAAAGAGTTAACCAGTCCTTAGAGAAGTTTTTACGATGCTACACATCGGAGTTCCATGATAATTGGTCTTCCTTGTTACCCTGGGCGGAATTTGCCTGTAATAATTCCTGCCATTCATCTACTAAAACTTCTCAGTTTTTCTGCAATTATGGTTTTCACCCCAGATCTAACTCCTTGTATTCGCTCAACCCGGTTGGTGTCCAGGAGGTCCGTTCCACTGCAAGGGATCTCAGAGTTATCTGGAGGAAAGTACAGGCATCTTTGAAACAAGCTTCATTTGTCGCAAAAAAAAAATTCGGATCTCCACCGTACCATCTGCTCCTTCAAGGTGGACCAGAAAGTGTGGCTGTCTACAAAAAACATTAAGCTCAGACAGCCTTGCAAGAAGTTGGGCCCTAAGTTCATCGGTCCGTTCCTTATCATCAAGCAGGTGAATTCTGTCACATTTAGGTTAAGAATTCCGGGCTCGTTGAGAATCCCCAACACATTTCACTGTTCTCTATTGAAGCCGGTATTATATCCTAGTCAAATCCAATCTTCAAGTTTGCCTGAGAGAAATTCAAACAGACCACCAAGATACGTTGTTCAGAAGATCTTGGATTCTAAAAAGTGCAAGGTCAGGTGCACTTCCTAGTGCAGTGGAGGAATCGTGGGTTAGAAGAGCGGTCTTGGATTCCCCGGAGACAACTCCATGCTCCTAAACAACTGAAGTTCTTCAGGAAATTTCCAAGGAAACCTGGGTGTCGGGGTTCCTTAACCCCTCTTCAAGGGGGGGTACTGTCTCGCTTCTGGCCCCCCTCTGGCGTCCCGACTGTCACCTTGACGACCGGGGCATCACTTCCGGATCCTGGCCTACCGTTGCCAAGGCAACGGTCGGAAGCTTTGTGCCCTGCGCTGCGTCCTGGCAACGGAGGAAGCCGGGCGCGCATGCGCAGAAGTTAAACTAACATGTGACTTGATGTGACAAGCCTGTGGGCTGATTAATGCGTGGTACATTAATCATGCAGGGGGCTGTGTGTGATTCAGAGCTAGGCTCTGATTGGTGGCCACTAGTATTTAAGGCAGTGAGGTCTGCAGCCTCACTGCCGGTTATAGTTTCTGTGTCCAGTCTGCTTGACCTGCTCCCTGCCTTGTTCCTGTTTTTTGGACTTACTGCTGATTACCCATGTATGACCCTTGGCTTGGATTTGGACTGTGCTTGTGCATCTTGTGACCCCTGACCTCTGGCTTGAATACCGATCTCCCTGTCTGCTCGTGACCCCTGACTTCTGCTTGGACTCCACTACGCTTGCCTGGGTTCTTCCCAGCCGGTACACACTTCACGAACCTCTGTCAGTCTGCGGCCCAGTCTGTCCCCACCATCAGGGGCTCCAGTGAACACCTGACTGACGGAGTAGACTCCGGGTTGTGTTGTGCCGGCTGGAGGGGTTCCTAACACACCCCTCCTCTTTTTGTTTTAGATATAACACTGCCCAACTGCAATAGAGACTGCCACCGTGCTACCCCTTCTGTGTCACTTTGTGAAATGGCGCCGGATAGCCGTGAAGGGCGGTACTTCTAGAATACAAAACCTGCGAGATCCGACGACGCAAAGATGACATTTTGCCTCGTTCTCACTTCCGAGGACTTGAGAAAGTACCGGGCCCGAGCATCTCTACTTAGCATCACTGATCAGCACTGTGAGGGCTGGGCTGATTGACTTATTGGGATTGATTCCAGGTGGCTTCATAAAGCTGTCAGTAGCTCACCTTCATTGACTGTTGTAGCTTTATCTTCCTTAGGCACTGTGCTCTTTATCTGTTTTGTTTTGTCTGATTTTTGACCCTGCCTGTTTATTGACCATTCTTGTCTGTCGCCTGGACTGACCTTTACCTGTTTATTGATTATCCTTTTATTCCACCTGCCCTGGCAATGATTTTTGATCCCTACTGTTCGTTTGCCGCATCCTGCTATTTTGGATTGTACCTGACTATACTGCCTTTTCTATACAATTACCATTTGTTATCTGTATTTGCTCTGTGTTAATTCAGGGTACTAGTCTTCAGTGTATCCTTCGTATGCACAAGTTTTTAAATACAAACATATGCTATTGCATGAAAACTTGAGAGCATCTGAGTAACGATGAGCATAACTCTATGGTAAAGAGGGGCCATCATTGGTTGAGATCCGACCTGAGTCTTGAGTTCTATAGGTTTATGAAATTACTGGTGGCATATATTATCTACATATTTCAGTCCTTGTGTCTGTAGTCTTTAGAATGGATGTGGCCATTAATGATTTTTTATATCCCTTCTGAGAGAAGTATCCAGTGCCACACAGACTAGCCATGGGTTTTGCTGCTATGTTTAACTTATGGCTTCCATGATTTATTTTCACATATTTTACAAGTAAGAATGTGCCAGGAGTTCTATATGAACCCTGTTTCATAGCAGATGGTGATGGAAGCAGTGGCTGTGCAAACTGTAAATTGCAATCACAGCATGATTTATTATCCTGATAAAACACCTGGGGGTAAATGTATCAAGGTCCGATTTTGCCAGCGTGTTAAACTCGCAGCAAATTGTGGGTTAACACCCGCGATTTTAGTTCCAAACTCATGAAATGTATCAAGCTGCGATTTTTACCCTGAACTTCAAAATCGCTGGTCATATCCGGCGATTTGCAGTGATTTCAAACACTCCTGTGTTGTAGCAGTGTGTTGTAAACACATCACTGTTATACTGCCTGTCAGTGTAAAAACTGTAAAGAATAGATTAAAGTGTAAAAAAAAAGAAGCGCGGGGTCCCCCCTCTATTCATGCTTATCCCTAGTGCTGCCTGACTACTGCTGGTTCCGTGAAATACTGGGAAAAATTTTGCGTCGGGTCCCCCCGATTTTCACTTAACCAGCACTAGGCAAATCAGCCGGGGTTGGAGGCACTATAGCAGGGGGGACACACAGCAGGGGTCCCCCTGCCATAATGACTAACCAACCCCAGGCTGTTCAGCGCTTGGCTGAATTCCCTAGGGAGTGGGGTCTGCCGGAAAAAACAAGCGGGCCCCACCCCAGGGACACCCAGAGTAGGGAATTTATTATTTTTAATAAAAATATGTGGTATCAATGAGGGTGTTTACTGTATTCATTGTGGGTTTATTATTTTTAATAAATCCTAGTGGTGTTAATGAGGGTGTGGTGGTTTTGTAAACATTTTCTTTTGTGGAACTACAGGTCCCAGCCAGCTGTGGGTGTTAAGGCATGTTGGCACTTGTGGTTCTCCAAGTGCCAACATGCCCTGGCTGCCGTGGGTATGCTGGTGCTTGTAGTTATACAAGCAGCAGTATGCCCACACTATTTTGGGCAACCTGGCTGACTGTGACTTGTAGTTCCACAAAACAAAATGGCGTCTGTTTGTTTTTTCTCTTTTTTTCGCCTTTATTACCCTACTACCCACAGCCCATGGGGGTAGGAAGAGCCCTAGTGCTATCAGCACTGGGCTGGGTGTCTCTAGGGGTGGGGGGGGCCCTCGTTTTTTTCGGCGGACCCCGCACCATAGGGAATCCAGCCCAGCGCTGAACAGCCTGGGGTTGTTAAGTCATTGTGGCAGGGGGACCCCTGCTGCGTGTCCCCCCTGCTATAGTGCCTGCAACTCCGGCTGATTTGCCTAGTGTTGGTTAAGTGAAAATCGTCAGGGACCCCACGCAAAATTTTTCCCCGACTTTCACGGAACCAGCAGTAGTCAGGCAGCACTAGTGTTAAGCATGAATAGAGGGAGGACCCCACGCTTTTTTTTTTTTTTTTTAATACTTTAATCTATTCTTTACAGTTTTTACACTGACAGGCAGTGTAACAGCGATGTGTTTATACAACAAGCTGCTAGCAAGCAGCATGTTGTATCTGGCGTGTTGGAAAGCAAACTGTCCTGAGTTTGCTTAATCGCAGCTTCATACATTTGAGACTTGTATAGCTGCAGTGGCAAACAGTCGCGAGTTTTATCTCTGGGGATTTTGCAAATAGCGATTTTGACAGAAGCACAACTCTGGAGATTTTGCATGAAATCTCTGCTTCATACATCTGCAAGTTTCAACTCTCCCGAGAAAAATGCTGATTTTGCAAAACCGCACCTTGATACATTTACCCCCTGTTGTAATGAGGTATCCAATGATTGCACACTGCTAAATAGATATATATGATCACTGCAACAGCTTATTACATATGCCTTCTTAATTCCAGAGGGTAAATGTATCAAACTGAGAATTTCGTTGGGTTTTGTATAGTGGAGAAATTACCTATGGCAACCAGTCAGATTCTAGTTATCACTTATTTATTAAATTCTACAAAATGATAACTAGAATCTAAAAATTACAACATTGTCACATACATGACTCATTCTTATGTCACATACCTGGCCACAGTGTCACATACATTATAAATGTAATACTAAACAAGATCAACCTTAATTTTTTTCAGATAAGCTAAAGTGAATTGCTTTTGCACGCAAAAAATGGATTTGTAACGTAAACCTTATAATCTTGGGGGGGGGGGGTATTGTGCAAAGGAACATGTATGTGACTGTTGAAAATGCCCCATTTTCTTCTGATGCACAATATACCCAGAAAACGACTGTGTCAGGATGGACCGCCTGTGCCACCTTGTCTGTTGCTGCTGGGAACTGGCTGGGCTCGCTTTGCCACCGTTCCCTTTCGGTATTCCAAACGCACCCTCTCACCCCAGTAGGAGGGACTTACAAATGTTGCCACCACTGGACTCCTTTACCGGCATCCAGTACCGGGTTTCTTCTGGGTAACTGATGCTGCGAGTGTACACCGTTACTGGTGTATCTGGGCTGGTACTCCTGACCTCTTCCTATGGATCAGGGTTGTTGTAGATGAATCCCCCCTGGCCTATCACACTGGCCAGAGCTGTTGGGTGGCATCAGAGCGGTGGTACTGGATGCTGGGTCCAAACCTCAGAAACAGCCGGGAATGGATTAGATTTTGGGTCTAATCTGTAGGTCACAGGGCTAGAGAATTTTCCAAGCAGGTCTTTGAAGCAAGTGGTGTTTATTTGCTCACCATGGTGGAAGGTACTGGGGAGCAGGTCAGATGGAACATGAAGAACAATTTTCGATACAAGACAGTGCTTTTTATACAGATTTGAACACAGCCTCACTGGGTAAGCCAACCCACTGAAGTCTGAGCTAATTTTAGAATCATGATGCAATTTGTTTACCCAAACATGGATTTGCATGCAATGCAAAGCTAACAATTTACACTTATCTGTGATATTCTCAAACTTTGATTTCCTGCATTTCGAGGACATCTAGAATCTAGTCTTAATTAAACCTTACTGTGCCTTCAAGTAATATACCCTCACACATCAAAAGGTCTAATTAACATGAGATTAACATGGATCCTTACTTCATAAAGTCACAGAATACACATTCCCAAAGAAAGGTACAAAACCCCAAACAACTCATTTTCCACCTCACAATATACAAAAGACTTCCTCCACAAAGGCTTATGGTATCAGATAAATGCCTCAGAAATCATGCATTTGCTCTAGCAAAGAAAAAAAACAACAAATTTCTTCCCCTGGTCTCAGAAATAAAGATCTATCTTTTACCAACATACCCACAATATCAAAAATAAGTACATTTGCAATGATATAAGTAAGCGCCCTTATTTGTACCATAAGTTATTTATAAGTGATCCAGTAACAATGACTAACTCATTTTTTATGGTGTAGTTTCATTCAGAATACAATGAAAATAGATAATAAATACACAATGAACCTTTAAATGAAGAATAGATAGTTTAAAGTAAAAACAAACTGACTAATACCTTAAATACAGGATTTCTGAATATTGGCACGACATTTAAAATATTCAATTTATGCCTAAATCGAAGTTTTTGAGACAAAATAAAGTTTTCCTCCCCAATTAAAATAAAAGTCTTTATTGTATCTTGGTCTCACATTCTGTGGAATGACCCTTGTCTTTTTAATTTTAATTAAGTGATAAAAAACTTTAAAGTTCTTTTCTTAATTATTTTTTTTAAAACAGTTTTGTGTCTGTCAGTAGTAAGAATTCCTAAATAAATTAATTTTCATTCCATGATGCATCCTTAATACAGTGTGTCACCGGATGAGCTGATCAGCACATTGAATGTCTGCACAATTATAGTCTTCAGAGTGGAAAGAGTGGTCTAGTTTTTCTGAGAGGGACAATTGTTCATAAAATTTAGTCTCCAGAACAGTATCATGTGATGAGGGAAAAGAACACTCTAATTGGCACACTCTCCCCCTGTCTCTTGCTGCTACTTCCGGTTTAAAAAAAGAGTTGAGGTCCCCAATGAACCAGTTCATTTGATATCAAACAGCTCTTTCACATGTGTGTTTGTAAAAATTGCACATTGTCAGCAATATGTATTAGGCTGGGTATACAGTAATGTGTTTTCAGCAGATTATCGGTCCAATCAGATGATAAACAACTGATTGGCCCGATATCACAATAGTGTGTACCCTGCAATGAGAAGCGATTATTGCTCCAAAGCTCATAATATCGTTGAACGAGATTGTTAAACTGAACTAAAAATCTTGACTCAACAATGTCACAATGTCATTCCAATTCTGCAGTGTGAGATTGACAGCTTCACCCTCTAATCAAAAGGTGACAGCTTCATCCTTAAATCAGAGGGTGACAGAGATTGACAGCTTCACCCGTTCACCCGTCCCCCACACAGAGGGAGAATAATGAGACAGACACATGAAGAGACCAACATTACTGTGCCCGGCTTTCATCTCCTGGCTGTGAACAAATCTCTTTCCTGTGCCCGGCTTTCAGTTTCAGCATGTTCTGACACGGCATATATTGTCATTCTTATGCTAAAGATCATAGCTTGTATTTTTAGGGGTCTTCTAGGAATATGTGGATGTAATTATGGAAGATTGGCAGATAAGGAGATATAATGGGAGCATTAGGTGTTCACTGGCTATGGTTGTGTGCAGACTACACCAGAGTGGTTAATTCATTCCAGCTGTTATTTTTTTTTGTTGTCGCTGGTTATACACGAGTGCCATCCTAAGGGCACCGTTAATTCCCCTGGCACACAAGTGCGATCCCCACAAGTGATTGCTGTTTTTAACAAAAAATTGCCTGCAACAGTAAAAATATATGTTTACACATTACATTTTAAAAACACACACAGCACAAATGACAGATCATAGTGTACAACACTAGTAGTCTATTGTACAGCAGTTGTTTCTCTTATTGCTGGGGTGCGGGAATGAGTCTGGTGATTTTGTCTAACAGCAATGGTAGGTGCGGTCATTTTAGGTAAACTTACAATTACATGTGTGGAAAATGCAATCGTTAGACTTTTCCTGTAGTGTGTAACTAGCCTTAGTTCTTACAGGTAATCAGCTCAACTTTATGACTAATGTTCTTTGGACAATGTAATGCCATCAAGGACAGGGGATTTTCAAATTGCGTTTTTGTAAGAGATAATTTTGGCACCTGCCAAACTGGAATAAAAAAAATGCACATATCGCTTTCAAGTGCATTGACCCATTCAAACATTCTTTATTTATAATCCTGAATTTGGGCTGCATGATTGATGAATATGTGGAATGGTTTTAAGTCTGGTATATCTAATATCTTATTCCAGGCACAGGATACAAAAATTGGACTGTCTGCTATAAATCTGGTCACATGAAAGTACTGACAAGTACAGAAGAGGGACCTTCTGTGACAACTTTTGCAGCAGCTGGTGCTTGTTGCTAGGGGAATTATCGAGTACTATGATAATAACAAAAAAGACAGTTGACAGCGCTTATCCTTTAAACTGCATATCTGTGTGTGTGTGTCTAGCAAAATTAAAACATGAGGTATTAGTTCATATTTTGATCAAAAGATTTAAGCCTGCATCCCGACGTCAAGGGCACCTCCCCTAATTGTCATTGCTGAAATAGAAATAATAGGGCTTGGTCTAAATCTGCAGTCACATTGTACTATGTTATATAGGTAACACACAAAGAGGAGAGGTCCATTGCTAATTGACATTGCTGAAATAAAAATAATAGGGCTGGCACTGTTGTTCTTAATCTGCAGTCACATTGTACTGTGCTATCAAAATTGATTTACAGCAGTACACAGAAGACCAGGAGCATCAAGCAGCTGCTGGCACCAGTCCTGCTGATAGTATTCCCTCTACATTATCTGTTAAAGTCTATGTTAAAGTGCATATTGTTTTTAAGTCAGGGAAACAAAAATGTAAAAAAACACATTTTACCTTGGTCAAGAAAAAAACGACCTGTAATCCAGGCAAAGTTATCTTCAGAAAATAATAAAATTGCAAACATGCCATTCTACACACGCAGTAGCAAGGAAAGAATGAGGCCTACGCCTTTCTCTATGACTGCTAGTTCTGCAACTGTCACTGAGGCACCATCTTGTAAGGTTAGTCATGACCAAGCAAGACCTTGTCATTCTTACTCAAAAGGTGGTGCCCAAATACTTTTACGTGTAAAAGCCGAGCTGGAAGAAAACAGTAAGGCATTAGAGGAAAATGTATGCTCAATTTCAGAAATGACACCAATCCCTGAGGAGAGTCCATCCACGAGTGGTATGTGTAATCGTGACTATTCTGATAGTGTAAAGTGGGATTATCGGCGCTTCTCCTAATGCGAGAACTCCTGCTGCTGAAAAAATATATACATTCAATACTAAAAAAGTGATCAGTGCACGGAGAACTGAAGCATACAATATGGCACTGAAATGTACGTGAAGATGTTTATAGCCCTTTTGTGACAATGTAGTAAAAATAACGAGTCAGTAGTTTTCAATATGGTCTTACCCTGCTCTTTCCCTGTATACACTCGAAATTTCCTCTCCTCGGTGTCAGCGGAGTGCTGGCTTCCCAATCTGAGGCGCGATGTGTAGAAAAGAGTACAAGTAGTTCCAGATGGTATTCGGCTGTGAGTACAGCTCGTGCCGTCTGCAGTGGAACGCAGGTGAACCGCACAGTTCCTTCTGTCACTTCCTGTATGGACGGATGCCCAGATAGTACAAACAAGAGTGCAAAAGCTGCAATGGTGCTGAATGGAGAAAAAATGTAAGTTTTCCGACGCGTTTCGTCCCTAGGGACTTTCTCAAGGATAATCCTGGTTGTAGCAGGTTGCTTTTTAGTCGAAATTTCGACCAACTTTATTGATAAAATAGTGTTTTGATACATAATATAAAATTCATTGATACGCTACAGTATCCGTAAAATATGTACAGATATACTCTGCATATAATAAAATTGTATCTTGATAGGACACAAGTGTATAATGCTATATTTTATGACAGGAATGGCCATAAGTCAAATTCTAAATTTAGACCTAAAGGAATGAGGGTTTTTAATTTATATATAAATTCTGTTTCTATTTTAGACATGGTTGCAATATAATTTCCCCCTCTCCAATTCTTTGGTACCAGTTTGATGCCTTTGAATTTTAATCCTCCTGGGTCCTTATTATGATAAGTTGAAAAATGTTGGGGAACAGTGTGTGTAGTAATTCCCTTTTTAATATTTCTTATGTGTTCCATAATACGAATTCTCAGTTTTCTTTTTGTCCTCCCCACATATTGGAGGCCACATGGGCACTCCAATAAATATATGGTTCCTTCAGAATTGCAGCTAATATTTTCTTTGATGGAATATATTTCTTTAGTAGTTGCAGAACTGTACGTTAACATCGGGGTAGTTGAATTAATTTTGCAATTCTTGCAGCAAGAGCAATTGTTACAATAGAAAAAACCTACTGTATTTCTAGTGGTTTTCTCCTTTTCAATTGGTAAACAGCTTCTTGTGAGCATATTTCTCAAATTGTCTGCTTTTTTATATATAATGATGGTTTTTTTTGGGATGATTTGGCTTAAAATTTCATCATGTAAGAGAATATGCCAATGTTTTTCTATTATGTTTTTTATGACTTGGAAATGACTACTGAACTTTGTAATGAACACAGTATTGAATTTCTTCAGTTCTTCTTCTTCGTCTTTTCCTTTATATGTCATAAGTGTGTCTCTCTCCACTTCCTTCATATTTTGAAAGGCTTCTTGTAAAATATTTTTATTGTAATTCCTTTCTATAAATTTTTCCATCATGTTATCTCCTTGTTTAATGTAATCAGTTAAATTGGAACAGTTTCTTCGGACTCTTCTAAATTGTCCTTTAGGTATATTTTTAATCCATAATGGATGGTGATTACTGTTTGCAGGAAGGAAATTATTACAGTCCACTTTTTTAATATAGTTTTGTGACATTATCTGTCCATCCTGGATATAAATTTCCAAATCTAGAAATTGAATTTGGTAGGTACTGGTACTGGCCGTAAATTCTAAGTTTACATCGTTACGGTTAATATTTCTAAGGAAATTATCCAGTATACTCTGTTCCCCATTCCATATAAAGATAATATCATCTATATATCTATACCAGCAGATGATCTGATCTTGATAGATATTATTGGACCATATGTTCTCTTCCTCCCATTGCGACATAAATAAATTCGCATACTGGGTGCGAAGCGGCTGCCCATAGCGGTCCCTTTCTCCTGATGGTAAAATACACCCTCATGCCAGAAATAGTTATGGGTAAGTATAAATTCTATACTGTCCATAATGAACTGTATTTGTTGGTTATGCAGGTCTGTATTCCGGCATAACATCTGATAGGTGTTATAGCATCCATCTGCGTGGTTTATACAGGTGTAAAGTGACTTGACGTCACATGAACATAAGATATATGTGGGTTCCCACTGAATTTTTTCAAGAATTTGTAAAACTTGAGTGGTATCCCGTAGATGACTTCTCTGTGCTGTGACAACAGATTGTAGAAATGTGTCTACATAATGGGAAAGGTTTGAAGTAATTGACTTGATTCCTGATATTATAGGACGTCCTGGTGGTTTGTCTAAATTCTTATGAATTTTAGGAAGTTGGTAAAAGACCGGTATTCTTGGGTCTTTATTATACAAATAATTAAATTCATTCTTTGTTAGTATTCCCATATATAGTCCTTCCTCTAGATGTTCCAATAATTGTCTGTTGTAATTTTCAGTGGGATTTTCAGATAGAATTCTATAGGTGGTGGTATCGTTAAGAAGATTTGATGCTTCCTCTAGATATTTCAATTTATCTAGTACTACAATGCCACCACCTTTATCAGCAGGTTTTATAACTATATCAGTATTACTGTTTAGCTCTTTAATAGCAACAATTTCTTCTTTTGATAAGTTGAATCTCATTTTCTCTTTACCAGTAATCTTTTCAATTTCTTCTTCTACTAGTTTTTGGAACGTTTCAATATACGCACCTTTAACATATGTAGGATTAAAACTAGAAGTAGTTTTGAGGTCAGTATGGATGTATTCTTTTGTACATATAACTGGGTTTTCTTTGATAGGATTTTTTAAAAAATATTTTTTAAGATTCAGTTTTCTTGTATATTTATGCAGGTCAATGTATGTTTCAAACTTGTTGAACCTGCAATGTGGGGAAAATTTTAAACCCTTATTAAGAACTTTAATCTGATTGTCAGTTAGTGTTGTTTGACTAAGATTAAATATACCTTCCATTTTTATGGGGACATTTTTCTTTTTACTTTGTTTCCCCCCTCTGGTTCCTCTTTTGATGGGGATTCTTCTCTTTTTCTTTTTCCCTTTTCTTCTATTTCTACATTCAATGTTTGACTTGGGAATAGGATTCGTTCTAAAAAATCTTCTTCCTCTTTCTACAATCTGTTGTCACAACACAGATAAGTCATCTACGGGATACCACTCAAGTTTTACAAATTTTTGAAAAAATTCAGTGGGAACCCACATATATCTTATGTTCATGTGACGTCAAGTCACTTTACACCTGTATAAACCACGCAGATGGATGCTATAACACCTATCAGATGTTATGCCGGAATACAGACCTGCATAACCAACAAATACAGTTCATTATGGACAGTATAGAATTTATACTTACCCATAACTATTTCTGGCATGAGGGTGTATTTTACCATCAGGAGAAAGGGACCGCTATGGGCAGCCGCTTCGCACCCAGTTATGCGAATTTATTTATGTCGCAATGGGAGGAAGACAACATATGGTCCAATAATATCTATCAAGATCAGATCATCTGCTGGTATAGATATATAGATGATATTATCTTTATATGGAATGGGGAACAGATTATACTGGATAATTTCCTTAGAAATATTAACCGTAACGATGTAAACTTAGAATTTACGGCCAGTACCAGTACCTACCAAATTCAATTTCTAGATTTGGAAATTTATATCCAGGATGGACAGATAATGTCACGAAACTATATTAAAAAAGTGGACTGTAAAAATTTCCTTCCTGCAAACAGTAATCACCATCCATTATGGATTAAAAATATACCTAAAGGACAATTTAGAAGAGTCCGAAGAAACTGTTCCAATTTAACTGATTACATTAAACAAGGAGATAACATGATGGAAAAATTTATAGAAAGGAATTACAATAAAAATATTTTACAAGAAGCCTTTCAAAATATGAAGGAATTGGAGAGAGACACACTTATGACATATAAAGGAAAAGACGAAGAAGAAGAACTGAAGAAATTCGATACTGTGTTCATTACAAAGTTCAGTAGTCATTTCCAAGTCATAAAAAACATAATAAAAAAACATTGGCATATTCTCTTACATGATGAAATTTTAAGCCAAATCATCCCAAAAAAAACCATCATTATATATAAAAAAGCAGACAATTTGAGAAATATGCTCACAAGAAGCTATTTACCAATTGAAAAGGAGAAAACCACTAGAAATACAGTAGGTTTTTTCTATTGTAACAATTGCTCTTGCTGCAAGAATTGCAAAATCAATTCAACTACCCCGATGTTAACGTACAGTTCTGCAACTACTAAAGAAATATATTCCATCAAAGAAAATATTAGCTGCAATTCTGAAGGAACCATATATTTATTGGAGTGCCCATGTGGCCTCCAATATGTGGGGAGGACAAAAAGAAAACTGAGAATTCGTATTATGGAACACATAAGAAATATTAAAAAGGGAATTACTACACACACTGTTCCCCAACATTTTTCAACTTATCATAATAAGGACCCAGGAGGATTAAAATTCAAAGGCATCAAACTGGTACCAAAGAATTGGAGAGGGGGAAATTATATTGTAACCATGTCTAAAATAGAAACAGAATTTATATATAAATTAAAAACCCTCATTCCTTTAGGTCTAAATTTAGAATTTGACTTATGGCCATTCCTGTCATAAAATATAGCATTATACACTTGTGTCCTATCAAGATACAATTTTATTATATGCAGAGTATATCTGTACATATTTTACGGATACTGTAGCGTATCAATGAATTTTATATTATGTGTCAAAACACTATTTTATCAATAAAGTTGGTCGAAATTTCGACTATAAAAAGCAACCTGCTACAACCAGGATTATCCTTGAGAAAGTCCCTAGGGACGAAACGCGTCGGAAAACTTATATTTTTTCTCCATTCAGCGCCATTGCAGCTTTTGCACTCTTGTTTTTACTATCTGGGCATCCGTCCATACAGGAAGTGACAGAAGGAACTTTGCGGTTCACCTACGTTCCACTGCAGACGGCACGAGCTGTACTCACAGCCGAATACCATCTGGAACTACTTGTACTCTTTTCTACACATCGCGCCTCAGATTGGGAAGCCAGCACTCCGCTGACACCGAGGAGAGGAAATTTCAAGTGTATACAGGGAAAGAGCAGGGTAAGACCATATTGAAAACTACTGACTCGTTATTTTTACTACATTGTCACAAAAGGGCTATAAACATCTTCACGTACATTTCAGTGCCATATTGTATGCTTCAGTTCTCCGTGCGCTGATCACTTTTTTAGTATTGAATGTATATATTTTTTCAGCAGCAGGAGTTCTCGCATTAGGAGAAGCGCCGATAATCCCACTTTGCTTTTATATTTTTAACCCCTTATTGGCAGCTATCCAATATGACATCATTAACATACCATAAGCATAGAGAGTATGCATTAGACCATCTCTTTAATGACAACAAAGAAATTAACATCTCTGCTGAAGTTAATTTTCAAGATCACTTTTTGAAGTTAGAAAAATTACTATATACAGAAATTAAACAATACTGGGAAATGACCACCCTTAAAAAATATCTAGAGTCAGAGATCATCCCTAGAGGTCTTAGGCTTCAAAAAAATCCTACTTTTAATCTGGATAATGGAATATTCATGAAGGAATGGTATAGAATACTGGATAAAGCTTCCATGGACCTTATTAGACTCATTGTGAAAGATCGGGAGAACTCACTTGTTATCATCAATAATCAAATTCAAGAACTAGAAAGGCTTTTTTTACCTCTATAGCATATGGAGGAATTTGAACAGCTAAAAAGCATCACTAAACATAGATTGGATACGATGGAGGAAGAAACAATAAATAGAAAGAAAAATAAATACAATAGAGATGTGAACGACTACAATACAGACTATAGGAATTTGAAACCCGAAATAAAACAAAAAACAAAACAGAATGTTCTATCTTACAAAAATATGGATAAAAATCAACAATTTAATAATAGACAAAATACCTCTGAGTTTAAGGATTATACACATTATACCCATAAAAAAGAACCTCTTATTAAAGAGATTCTATAGGTGGTGGTATCGTTAAGAAGATTTGATGCTTCCTCTAGATATTTCAATTTATCTAGTACTACAATGCCACCACCTTTATCAGCAGGTTTTATAACTATATCAGTATTACTGTTTAGCTCTTTAATAGCAACAATTTCTTCTTTTGATAAGTTGAATCTCATTTTCTCTTTACCAGTAATCTTTTCAATTTCTTCTTCTACTAGTTTTTGGAACGTTTCAATATACGCACCTTTAACATATGTAGGATTAAAACTAGAAGTAGTTTTGAGGTCAGTATGGATGTATTCTTTTGTACATATAACTGGGTTTTCTTTGATAGGATTTTTTAAAAAATATTTTTTAAGATTCAGTTTTCTTGTATATTTATGCAGGTCAATGTATGTTTCAAACTTGTTGAACCTGCAATGTGGGGAAAATTTTAAACCCTTATTAAGAACTTTAATCTGATTGTCAGTTAGTGTTGTTTGACTAAGATTAAATATACCTTCCATTTTTATGGGGACATTTTTCTTTTTACTTTGTTTCCCCCCTCTGGTTCCTCTTTTGATGGGGATTCTTCTCTTTTTCTTTTTCCCTTTTCTTCTATTTCTACATTCAATGTTTGACTTGGGAATAGGATTCGTTCTAAAAAATCTTCTTCCTCTTTCTACAATCTGTTGTCACAACACAGATAAGTCATCTACGGGATACCACTCAAGTTTTACAAATTCTTGAAAAAATTCAGTGGGAACCCACATATATCTTATGTTCATGTGACGTCAAGTCACTTTACACCTGTATAAACCACGCAGATGGATGCTATAACACCTATCAGATGTTATGCCGGAATACAGACCTGCATAACCAACAAATACAGTTCATTATGGACAGTATAGAATTTATACTTACCCATAACTATTTCTGGCATGAGGGTGTATTTTACCATCAGGAGAAAGGGACCGCTATGGGCAGCCGCTTCGCACCCAGTTATGCGAATTTATTTATGTCGCAATGGGAGGAAGACAACATATGGTCCAATAATATCTATCAAGATCAGATCATCTGCTGGTATAGATATATAGATGATATTATCTTTATATGGAATGGGGAACAGATTATACTGGATAATTTCCTTAGAAATATTAACCGTAACGATGTAAACTTAGAATTTACGGCCAGTACCAGTACCTACCAAATTCAATTTCTAGATTTGGAAATTTATATCCAGGATGGACAGATAATGTCACGAAACTATATTAAAAAAGTGGACTGTAATAATTTCCTTTCTGCAAACAGTAATCACCATCCATTATGGATTAAAAATATACCTAAAGGACAATTTAGAAGAGTCCGAAGAAACTGTTCCAATTTAACTGATTACATTAAACAAGGAGATAACATGATGGAAAAATTTATAGAAAGGAATTACAATAAAAATATTTTACAAGAAGCCTTTCAAAATATGAAGGAATTGGAGAGAGACACACTTATGACATATAAAGGAAAAGACGAAGAAGAAGAACTGAAGAAATTCGATACTGTGTTCATTACAAAGTTCAGTAGTCATTTCCAAGTCATAAAAAACATAATAGAAAAACATTGGCATATTCTCTTACATGATGAAATTTTAAGCCAAATCATCCAAAAAAAAAACATCATTATATATAAAAAAGCAGACAATTTGAGAAATATGCTCACAAGAAGCTATTTACCAATTGAAAAGGAGAAAACCACTAGAAATACAGTAGGTTTTTTCTATTGTAACAATTGCTCTTGCTGCAAGAATTGCAAAATCAATTCAACTACCCCGATGTTAACGTACAGTTCTGCAACTACTAAAGAAATATATTCCATCAAAGAAAATATTAGCTGCAATTCTGAAGGAACCATATATTTATTGGAGTGCCCATGTGGCCTCCAATATGTGGGGAGGACAAAAAGAAAACTGAGAATTCGTATTATGGAACACATAAGAAATATTAAAAAGGGAATTACTACACACACTGTTCCCCAACATTTTTCAACTTATCATAATAAGGACCCAGGAGGATTAAAATTCAAAGGCATCAAACTGGTACCAAAGAATTGAAGAGGGGGAAATTATATTGCAACCATGTCTAAAATAGAAACAGAATTTATATATAAATTAAAAACCCTCATTCCTTTAGGTCTAAATTTAGAATTTGACTTATGGCCATTCCTGTCATAAAATATAGCATTATACACTTGTGTCCTATCAAGATACAATTTTATTATATGCAGAGTATATCTGTACATATTTTACGGATACTGTAGCGTATCAATGAATTTTATATTATGTGTCAAAACACTATTTTATCAATAAAGTTGGTCAAAATTTTGACTATAAAAAGCAACCTGCTACAACCAGGATTATCCTTGAGAAAGTCCCTAGGGACGAAACGCGTCTGAAAACTTACATTTTTTTCTCCATTCAGCACCATTGCAGCTTTTGCACTCTTGTTTGTACTATCTGGGCATCCGTCCATACAGGAAGTGACAGAAGGAACTGTGCGGTTCACCTGCGTTCCACTGCAGACGGCACGAGCTGTACTCACAGCCGAATACCATCTGGAACTACTTGTACTCTTTTCTACACATCGCGCCTCAGATTGGGAAGCCAGCACTCTGCTGACACCGAGGAGAGGAAATTTCGAGTGTATACAGGGAAAGAGCAGGGTAAGACCATATTGAAAACTACTGACTCGTTATTTTTACTACATTGTCACAAAAGGGCTATAAACATCTTCACGTACATTTCAGTGCCATATTGTATGCTTCAGTTCTCCGTGCGCTGATCACTTTTTTAGTATTCTGATAGTGTACCCATAAAGAAGGCCCCCTTCAGCATTTCTGCAGATGTGTGCCTGAACAGCCCAAGTGTAACCGTTGATACACCAATTGAGGATGCCACTTTGGAATTGCAACAGGATGAGGGGGATATTTGTGTAGCCGACGAGGGCGCTAATGAGGATGTTGATGAGGACGATGTTGTTTGTGTAAGTCCTGCACCAGTGGAAGCAGGTTTGGTACGTGATAAGAAGAAGGCCATTGCCATGCCTGGACATAAGACCAAAAAAGCCACTTCTTATGTGTGGAATTATTTCTACCCAAATCCTGCCAACAGTTGTCTAGCCATTTGTAGTGTATGTAAAGCCACATTCAGTCGAGGGAGGGACCTTAACCATCTAGGAACCTCATCCATGATACGCCATTTGACGGGAGTTCACGGCAAGGTGTTGTGAAAATCAGAAAGTTATGGTAGAAATATAACAACAAGCAGTCCATCATCAGCTAGGACATTTGTCTCACCTACATCCCGACGCCTGCAATCTACACCCACAACACCGTCCTCATCGATATCCTCAGTAGCGATCGGAGTTAGTCCTGCATCCAAGTTGCTAAAGTTAAATGACTCCTCCACTATCCTGGATTCCTCAGAAGAATTCTTGAGCGTTAGTTCCACAGTTGCTGCTGTTGCTGCTGCTGGGGGTGAATCTTCATCCCAGAAGCAGACCAAGAAGAAGACTACTAGTAGTTTACAACAATTGACTGTTAATCAATCCTTTGCAAAAAGAAGCAAGTATGAAAGCTGTCACCCAGTCGCAAAGCGGATCACAGACGCTATGGCGACTATGCTCGTATTAGATCTGCATCCAAAATCCGCTATTAATGCAGCTGGTTGTAGACAGTTACTTGAGATCTTGTCTCCCCATTACCAAATCCCATCACAACACCATTTCAGTAGAAAAGGTATTCCTCACCTCTACCAAAAGGTTCGTAAAAATGTTATTATTGGGCTGCAAAATGCCATTCTACCCACTGTACACTTAACCACGGATATGTGGAGAAGCGGAACTGTGCAAACCAAAGATTATATGACTGTGACATCCCACTGGGTTGGTGAATCACCTTCACCAGCAGGAACAGCAGCAGCATGTACCCAAATACGACACATTTGTCAGACAATCTGTTACAAAAACTAAGGGATGTCACGCAAACGTGAACCCTCTGCCGTAACTCCACCTGATCCTACTATCAAATTTTTTCAGTTTTGTGGCTTAAGTGCTTGGCTTGTTAAAGTGTGCATGTACTTTTTAAGATCCAACATAAGGGTTGGTGGGAGGGCCCGGGGACAATTCCATCTTGCACCACTTTTCTTTTCTGCCACTGCTGTGTGCCAATGTGTCATAGATGTGCTAGGATCTGCCGTGTGTTTGAGGCATTGCTCTGTCTCTTAGCATCAAGGCCGGATTTACCGCTAGGCACCCAGGCACCTGCCTAGGTTCTAGTGGCTCTCAGGGGGCCCAGAAGGGGGGGACAACATAAAATATAAAAAAAATGTTTTTTTAAAAAATTGTGGCCCCCACCCCCGACTTGTGACCCTCCCCCGATTCGTGTGTGTGTGGGGGGGGGTGCCGTGAGTTGCAGGAGGGGGGATCAGATGCCGTGAGAGGGGGGAGGGGCTAGTGTGGTGGCTGGTCTCCCTCCCTTCTCTGTGTCACATGGGACGTGCACCACATGACAGGTGCCGTCCCATGTCAGAAGACTGCAGAGCGCGGCGCGGATTGAAAAAGGTAAGTGCGGGGGGGTTGGAATATTGTGTGTGTGTGTGTTTGTCAGTCAGTGTCAGTATATTGTGTGTGTCAGTGTCCGCATATTGTGTGTGTCAGTGTCCGCATATTGTGTGCGTCAGTGTCTGCATATTGTGTGTGTCAGTGTCTGCATATTGTGTGTGTCAGTATCCGCATATTGTGTGTGTCAGTATCCGCATATTGTGTGTGTCAGTATCCGCATATTTTGTGTGTCAGTGTCTGCATACCGTGTGTGTCAGCCAGCATATTTTGTATATATATAAGTATGGGGCCAATATATTGTGTGTGTGAGGAGCCAATATATTGTGTGCATGAGGGGCCAATATATGTGAGTGAGGGGCCAATATATTGTGTGAGTGAGAGGCCAATATATTGTGTTAATTGAGGGGCCAATATATTGTGTGTGTGAGTGAGGGGCCAATATATTGTGTGAGTAAGGGGCCATATTTTTATTCAGCTTTTACAAAAGTATATGGGGTACAGAACAAAAAAGGGGGGGAAGAAAATACATGCAAAGGGAAACACATAAGGAATCCCCACGCAGGGGGAAGGGAATCACTTGGTTAAGCTAAGACACACAATATCGACAATATGTATTTAAGAATATATATTATTATTATTATTATTAATTTTTATTTATAGGGCGCCACTCGGTGTCCGTAGCGCCGTACAGGGACAAACGAAATTACAATACGAGGTAAGGCAGCACAGTACAGTAAACAATAAGCACAGTAACTCAGTGAGCTCAAAGCACAGCTAGGGGGGCAGGGGAGGGGAGAGGGGAAGGTCCTCCTAAGACAGAGTCCAAGAGGGAGGGCACGGGTGACAGGGAGACCCCCAGAGGGGGGAGGAGGGAGCGAGAGGGGACAAGGGGAAGAGCGTCCTCGAGGAGGAGGGCGGGGTAGCTGGAGAGCAGAGTTAAAAGTGGTGAAGACAGGAGGAGAGAGGACCCTGCTCAAAGGAGCGTACAATCTAAGGGGTGGGGTAGACAGACAGAGAGACACGGGGGAGAGAGGGAGAGAAGGAGGTATGGAGGATAAGGGAAGGGGAAAGAGGGGAAGAGGCAGAAGAAAAGGTAGGAAGTTAAGTGGGAGACTGGAAGGCTTTAAGAAAAAGGTGGGTTTTTAAAGCCCGTTTGAAACTGGACGGATTAGGGGAAGTTCTGATGGAGGGAGGGAGCTTGTTCCAATGGAGGGGGGCAGCGCGGGCGAAGTCTTGGATACGTGCATGGGAGGAGGTGATCAGGGGGGAAGAGAGGCGACGGTCATTGGCAGAATGGAGAGGGCGAGATGGAGCATGAATAGAGAGGAGGGTGGAAATGTAGGGTGCAGTGGCGTTGGCGAGGGCCTTGTATGTAAGAGTGAGGATTCTGTATTCTGTACGGGAATGGGAGCCAGTGAAGGGATAGGTAGAGGGGGGAGACAGAAGAGGACCGGCGAGAAAGGAAGATAAGCCTAGCGGCTGCGTTAACTACAGATCGAAGGGGAGCGAGATGAGAGAGGGGGAGGCCAGTAAGGAGGAGGTTGCAGTAGTCCAAGCGGGAGATGATCAGAGAGAGGAGTCGAGGATGACACCGAGGCAGCGAAGTTGGGGGACAGGGGAGATAGAGGTGTTGTTAACAGTGATAGAGAGGTCAGAAGGGGGCGAGGCATGAGGGGGAGGAAAGACAATGATTTCAGTTTTGGCAAGGTTAAGTTTGAGGAATCGAGAAGACATCCAGTAGGTGATGGCAGAGAGGCAGGCGGACACCCTAGAGAGGAGGGAGGGAGAGAGATCAGGAGAGGAGATGTAAAGTTGAGTGTCGTCAGAGTAGAGGTGGTAGTTGAGGCCATAGGAGCTGATGAGTTCACACAGGGAAGAGGTGTATAGCGAGAAGAGTAAGGGTCCCAAAACAGAGCCCTGAGGGACCCCAACTGGGAGGGTGGACAGGGGGAGAGAGACCCAGAGGCGGAGACGGAGAAGGATCGGTCAGCGAGGTAACATGTGAACCAGGACAGGACTGGGCTGGAGAGGCCAAAGGACTGGAGGGTGTGGAGGAGGAGGGGGTGGTCAACGGTGTCGAAGGCTGCTGAGAGATCAAGGAGGATGAGAAGGGAGAAATGGCCCCTGGCTTTAGCGGAGAGGAGATCATTGGTGACTTTAGCCAGGGCAGTTTCAGTGGAGTGAAGGGGACGGAAACCAGACTGGAGAGGATTAAGAAGGGAGTGTTCAGAAAGGTAGGAGGAGAGACGGCTGCAGACGAGCCTCTCGAGAATTTTAGAGGCAAAGGGGAGAAGAGATATGGGGCGATAGTTGGAGGGAGAAGTGGGGTCAAGATTAGGTTTCTTAAGGATGGGGGATACAAGAGCATGTTTGAAGGAGGAGGGGAAGATGCCGGTGGAGAGGGAAGGATTAAAGAGGTGAGCGAGGTGGGAGCAGGTGGTGGGGGAAAGGGAGCGAAGAAGGTGGGAGGGGATGGGATCCAGGGGACAGGTAGAGGGGGGGAGGATGAAATGAGAGAGTGGACATCCTCGCCTGTGGTGGGGTGGAAGGAGTGGAGGGGAAGGTAGCTAGAGGGGGAGGATGGAAGAGTGGGGGGGGGGGTGGGCGAGAGAGAAGAGGAGGAGATTTCAAGTCGGATGGCCTCAATTTTCGAGAAGAAAAAGGAGGCGAAGTCGGAGGCAGTCAGAGAGGAGGGGGTGGGAGGAGGGGGAGGGGCAGGGAGAGTGCTGAAGGTGGCGAAGAGGCGGCGGGGTTTGGAGGATTGGGAGAAGATGAGGGACTTAAAGAAAGATTGTTTAGCGAGTGAGAGGGCAGAGCTGTAGGAAGAAAGGATGAATTTAAAGTGGAGGGAGTCAGCCAGGGAGCGGGATTTTCTCCAGTGGCGTTCAGCGCTACAGGAGCATTTTTGGAGGAAGCGGGTAAATTTTGAGTGCCAGGGTTGGGGTTTGGAGAAGCGAGGGTGGACGGAGTGTGCAGGGGCGACCGCATCCAGAGCAGAGGTGAGGGTGAGATTGTAGAGGGAGACCGCCTGGTTGGGGCAGGCTAGGGCGGAAAGGGGAGAAAGGAGGGTATCGAGAGAGGAGGACAGAGAGGCATGGGTTAAGAGCGTCGAGGTTGCGTATGGAGAGAGTAGGTTTGGGCAGGGGGAGGGGAGCAGGGGAGGAGGAGAGAGAGAAGGAGAGGAGATGGTGATCGGATAGGGGAAAGGGAGAGATGGAGAAGTCAGAGAGACTACATAGGTAGGAGAAGACAAGATCAAGGGAGTGACCAAGGCAGTGGGTGGAGGAGGAGGTCCACTGGGTAAGACCAAGGGAGGAAGAAAGGGTGAGCAGTTTGCTGGAAGCAGGGTCGGTGGGATTGTCCATGGGGAAGTTAAAGTCGCCGAGGATGATGGAGGGGAGGTCGGAGGAGAGGTGGTGAGGAAGCCAGGCAGCAAAGTTGTCAAGTAAGAGGGAGGTGGAGCCAGGGGAACGGTAGATGACAGTGATACGGAGATGGATGGGGTAGAAGAGGCGGATGGAGTGGGCTTCAAAGGAGGAGAAGGAGAGGGAGGGTTCAGGGGGATAGACACGAAAAGTACAGGTGGAGGAAAGGAGGAAACCCACTCCCCCGCCTGGGCGGGCAAAAGGTCTGGCAGAATGGGTGAAGGAGAGGCCACCATAGGAGAGGGCAGCTGGGGAGGCGGTGTCAGAATCGGAGAGCCAGGTTTCAGTAATGGCAAGAAGGTTAAGGGAGTTGGATAAAAAGAGGTCGTGGATACCAGTCAGTTTGTTGCGGACTGATCTAGCGTTCCAGAGGGCACATGAGAAAGGGGGAGAGGAGAGGGGGGAGATGGGGATAAGGTTAGCAAGATGGGCGGTGCGCGCGGGAGGACGGGGAGGAGCAGGAGAGGCAGAGGTAGGGCGGGGGGAGAGTATGGGTATGGAACGAGAGCGGGGAGGCATAGTAGGGAGAGAGAGGGGGGGTGATGGAAGGGAAGAGGGAGTGCAGAAAAGAGGGTGGAGGGAGGAGGAAGGGAGACCAGAGGCGAGAGGGATGAGGACGGTAGAAAGGCCTAGAAGGACGGAGCTAAAGAAAAGGCAAGGAGGGCTAGGGAGACAAAACAGAGAATAGGGGAAGGAAGGGAAGGAATAAAAGAACAGTGAGATAAAGAGGACAGAGAATAACAGGTACGAATAATAACAGGAAATCAATAGCAGTATGGAAGACAACGGGGAGACAAAATACAGTAAATTAGCTTTCATTATGATTGTCTGAAGATGCCTCCACTAAGGGAGGAATACCAGGGGATGGGAGCTGATCAGTGGACTGGGAGGATTCTATAAGGGCCGCTGGTGAGTGAGTCGATGGGTAATCAAAGATATCCTGGGGAGCCCCGGGCCATCTGTAATGTATTCATGCCACCTAAACCATCTCATGTTAGGAGCTGATGCGGATGAGGAATAGAGCATATCTGTTGTTTCCAACTCAAAGCTATATTGTATCTTAGAAATGATTTGGACAATGGTAGGGGGGACATGGGATTTCCAGTTTTGCGCTATTGCCGCTCTAGCAGCTATCAGTATGTGACCCACTAGGTAACGATCCTGCTTTGGAATGGATGTCGGGTAAACATGAAGAATAGCTAGAGCTGAATCTGTAGCAACAGGGGTCTTTAAGACAGTTGAGATTAAGGCAAATACTTCACTCCACAGCGGCTGAAGCACAGAACATGTCCAAAAGACATGAAAGATGGCCGCTATTTGGTCACATTGGCGCCAGCAAAATTTCGATTGACCTGGCCAGAACCTGTGCAACCACTCCGGGGTAAGGTACAGCCGGTTGATAAGTTTGACCTGAATCTCTGTATGATTAATGCATTTAGACATTCGATGGGAGGTCACGTAAATTTTTTCCCATTGTTGCCTGGTGAGAGTTAGATTCACATCCGTGCAGGAGTTTTGTTTGAGGGGATCAGGGAGTAAGTGTAGTGGTACCAGAATGTTATTCCACCTCTACTGCCACTCTTCGTCAGTCTATCCAAGACAGACGATGGGAGCGACATGAGGGAATGGGGGGGTCTTAGAGACCGTTCCAACCCAATGTCTAATTTGCAAGTACCTTTACGTCTCAGAAGATGGCAAGCTATAACGATCTTGGAGGTGAGAAAAGGGAAGAAAGAGGCCTTGGGCAAACAAGTCTGATAGGGAAGAAGTTCCTCTGTCTTTACAAACGACCAGATTTAAGTCTGGGATGAGTTGACATACTGTCTGAAGAGAGAGATTGCGAGATGGGAGTGCAAAATTGGTATGCAGCCCAATGATCCTATTCCACACCTGCATGGCATCCGAGATGGACCGTAGCCTGCATACAGCAGATGGGCGGGCGGACCTTGGTGTCCAGAGAAGTTATAACAATTGATAACTAGGACACAGAGCTCTCTCCAAATCCACCCATGACTTCGAAATATGAGGGAGCACCCGTTCACTCAGGTGACTCAATATGCAGGCCTCTTGATAATAAGTTAAGTTAGGAAGCATCAATCCCCCACGTTGTTTTAAGGCCATGGGTTTATGTGAAAGGAGGGGGCATTTCTGTCGCCACACATATGACATAATTAGGGTATGAAAGCGGGCCATCAATTGTTTAGGTACGATATAAGGAATAGTGCGAAAAATATACATTAGTTTGGGTAATAACATCATCTTAAAGACAGCTATACAACCCAGCCAGTAGACCTCAAAGTTAAGCCAATTCTTGGTTAGAGAGGAGAGATGCAAAAAAATTGGAGTGAAGTTGATTTCAAATACTGTAGATAAGGTAGGGGGGATATGTATACCCAAATATGGCAAATAATCCTTTACCCAGACAAATGGAAATTTCTTTTACAAAGATGATAGTGAAGATTGCGGTATATTAATAGGTAGAGCCTCCGATTCCGTAATATTCAGTTTATAGAATGAGGCCGAACTGTAATCGTCCAGAATGCATTTCAAGGCTATCAACAAGGTCTCCGGGCTGGTAACAAATAAAAACACATCATCTGCAAATAAACATAGTTTGTGTGTATAGGAGTGAAAAGTAATGCCTGGGAAATGAGAAGCCTGTCTGATTGTATGCGCTAAAGGTTCAATGGCCATAACAAACATCAGGGGAGAAAGGGGACACCCCTGCCTTGTTCCATTAGTAATAGGGAAGGGGAGGATAGGAAACCATTACTAAATACTCTCGCAGAAGGTCCCTGATATAAAGCTAATATAGAGTGTAAGATGTTACCCTGAATGCCAAATTTAAGTAAAACTTATTTCATGTAGAGCCAATGTAGCCTATCAAACGCATTCTCTGCATCAAGGGAAAGCATAACAAGCTCCTCTCTGGTCCCAGACAGAAGATCAACCACATCTAAAATGCGCTGTATGTTATCTGACGTCTGGCGTCCCGATATGAAACCCACCTGGTCTGGGTGGATCAGCTGAGGTAATAAGGGGTTCAGGCGATCAGCTATCAACCTAGCATAAATTTTTAGGTCGGTATTAAGTAGTGCTATAGGTCTATAGTTCTTACAGTTAGAGTGATCCTTACCAGGTTTGGGGATCGTTATTATTTGTGCTTCTAACATCTCAGCAGGGAAGCTACCTCCCATCAAAACGTTATTATAAAGATTGGCAAGAAGCGGGGCCAGCTCCAATTGAAATGTATTGTAGAAAGCATTAACGAAGTCATCTGGACCAGGGGCCTTGTCTCTGGGGAGGCGCTTAATAACCTCTTCAACCTCTCGCTGAGACCAGGGGAGATTAATCAGTTCCAAACTATCAGGATCCAATGAAGGAAGCTTAAGGTCGTGAAGGAAGTTAGATATGGACAGTTCTAATGGCTGCACCGTGTCGTTGTCATCCCGGAGATTTTAGAGTCTGGCATAGTATTTAGCAAATTGATTTGCTATATCAGCAGGATTGTGGCTCTTATTACCCCTCAAGTCATGAAGAGTTTTTATTCGATTTTTAGCCTGCTTACCTCTGAGTTTGCGGGCCAAAAGCGGACTAGCTCTGTTGCCCGTAGAGTAAAATTTCTGGTGCAGTTTAGTAAGGGCTGATTTCATGCGAGATATAAAAAGTGTATTAAGCTGTTTTCTAACATCATTTATTTCTTTTTGGAGGGCTTTAGATGGGCGTGTCTGGTTCCGTGTTTCTAGAGTGTTTAGAGTGGATTCAAGCGTATGCTGGCGAGAGAGATATTGCTTTTTTAAACATGCGCCTATTTGAATGGCTGAGCCACGCAAGATTGCTTTCAATGCGCACCAGTGAGTAGAAAGAGATGTATCCTCTGGTTTATTCAGCTGAATGTATTGTGACAATGCCTCCGACATACCGAGCCTGGCCTCCAAGGAAGTAAATAAGTAGGCTGGCATCCGCCATGGCCTCGGGGGGATTTTAGTTAGATTTAAATTCCAGGTCCACTCTATCGGGGCATGGTCTGACCATGTGATGGGGTGGATATTAACTGTGTTAGTGTGCTGTAGTGTCCACTTGTCCGTCAGAACCATATCTATTTTAGAGTATGTGTTGTGTACGCCCAGAATGATAGGTATAATCCCGTACGTTTGGAGATTGGACCCGCCAAACATCATAGAGATCATATTCCTCCAGTAGCTTACAAAAAGCTGTTGAAGGGCCTAGAGTTGGATCTGGGCCTGACGATCTTAATGGCCTAGACTTGTCTATTTTGGGATCTAGAGTCAGATTGAAATCCCCCATCAGGACCAGGTGACCTCTACGTACTTTCTGTATCTCCTCGCATAATAACTTAAGAAAGTGGATTTGGTGGGAGTTAGGAGTGTATAAGGAGACTAAGGTCACCTGTTTATCCTCTAGAAGTCCAACCAAAATTATAAATCGGCCAGATTTATCCTCAACTTTTAACTGAAGATTACAGCATACATGAGCACTGAACAGCACGGCCACACCATTCTTTTGAATGGGCCATTAGCAAAGTATCCCAAGGGGTATCTTGGATCTCTAAGTTGTGGTGGGGCACGGGACGAGAAATGTGTTTCTTGCAGGGCTATAACATCTGCTCTATGCTTATGGAATGTAGTGAGTGCCAAACGGCGTTTATTTGGGGAATTAAGTCCCTTAACATTCAAAGAGTAGAACCGAGCCATAGGTTATGGGACCTGAAAGGAGAAAGATATCGCTATTGGGCCTGAATTATTCTTATGATGTGTGATGTGAGTGATCCGGGGAGTAGGGGAACCAGGGTGGAAGGGTTCAAAAGAGAAAAAGAAGAAAAAAACTGAACTGACCCGTAGAATGGGGCCAGAGCATTTTCCACAGAGGGAAGCATGTGGAAAACTTGGTACCATGTGGGGAGGTGGTGGAATAAGTATAGGATCCCACCCGTGTAACACTCAGAAAAAGGGTAAAAATGAGAAAAAGCATCAACTATTTAGCAACCATATTACACCTGATTAAACCTCTGATATACTATAAAAAAAATAGAAACAAAACCATATTATAACAGTACAATATGAACAATGTAACAACCATATAACATCAGACTAAACCTCTTGTATACTGTGAAAAGAAATATATCCTACAACAATACAATATGGACAATGGAGGGATGTACTGCCAGCGGGAGCACCAGGCCACCCACTGCATCATCCCTATCCCACAAGGTCACAGCTATCCTTAAATATACCTGATTTATACATTTCGTAACTTATGCATCAAGATTTTTAGGAAAAAAACATAAAGTATAAACGAAAAGTACTAAACATTAAATACCAAGAATGCTAGTACTTATACTTATCAAGCTAGAGGTAGAAGTTGCAAGGCTTTATGGGTTTAACCGTATCATTGGACATCAGTCTTTAGAAACATGAGTCCATTCTGATTGAAGCGAGGTCTTGATAGAAGCGGTTCCAGATGGAAGTGATATGTGCCATTCCTCCAAGAGTTTGGTGCCGTCTTCAAGGGACGAGATGAAAGACTCCCCATGTCGCACCAGCAACTTAACTGGGAAACCCCAATGATAAAAGATGTCATTTGCTCGCAGGGCTGCAGTTATTGGATGAAGAGCTCTTCTTTGGTTGATGGTGGTGAGTGAGAAGTCTTGAAAGAGCTGCAGATCCCCCAGCGTTGCCGCATTGGACGGGTCTCGAGCCGCACGGAGTATAGCCTCCTTAATATGGAAGAAATGGACCCGGAGAAGAGTGTCTCTTGGAAGATTCTCCGGCACAGATCGAGGATGTGGAAGGCGGTGAATGCGATCAATGAGGAAGCCCCTATCAACACCCGCGGGAACTAGCTTCTTGAACAAAGAAACGCCATAATCTTGTAAGTCTGCATTGGAAACAGTTTCTGAGATGCCTCTGATCTTAATATTAGTTCTGCGGAAGCGGTCTTCCTGATCCGCCATTTTACCTCTCAAAAAAGCAACCTCACTCTGAAGGGCATGGTATGAGGAGGAAAGGTCATTGTGGAAAGCAACCACTTCCCCCATCTTTGTCTCGAGATGGTCTGTGAGATCTCCAATTTCAGTGATATCTGATTTCAAACCTCCAATTGCCGCTCTCATTTCAGAAGTCAAGTCAGCCCGAAGAGCAGTTAGCATCTGTTGTAAGGTAGAGTGCAGAACGCGCGCTGTTAATGGAGCATCCAATGCAGCATCTGTTCCCAGATCAGAGACAGGAGGGCGTATAGGGGGAATCTCTAACTCCTTGGCCCAGGCCAAGGAGTTATAAATTCCCATCTACCTCAATCTCTTGAGGTTGAGGGTGAACTTGACGCCGACTTTGGCTTTGGTTGAAATTTAAGTGGAGGAGCCAAGACAGTAAGCTTAATCTTTTTAGAAGCCAAGATAGATGGTCTAGTACATAGAACCTGCAAGGTTTGAGGGTAAACTCCGCTTAACGATTGACTGCTTAGTGTGTCACACTGGCTGGGTATCCTGTATGTTAATTCCAATGACTTCCATTGTTATAACAGAGATATCCATGACTCCTGAGAAGTACAGAATTATTTTCAACCGTGTGATGACAGGAATGTCATTACCCTGTGGTGCCAGGTACTTTACATAGAACTCTACAGCTGCAATATTGTAATTGACCAGCAGGTGGCAGCAATGTCACAACTTTTGGATGCAGGTATTTTTCAGCTCCTAGTTGTTATATGTAGATTAGATCAAGGCACAAAGCTTGTAACAAGAGGTTATAGGTACAAAGCACAAGAACTTTTTGTCACACATTCAGATTGCACTAGGTACAAATAAACCTGCTGTGACAGTTTAAGGTCACTGGTGTGCTGCTCAGATATCAGTCAGCGTAACACAACAAGCTCTCCACCACTATTCTTCAGCTATATAGTAACTATGTAGTAGCCAAAACGATACTTGGGGCTACAACACCCGCTAATAGGCCACGCCCCCACCGGATGCGACCTGCCGAGCACCCCTGCCCGCACTCAAGGCCAAGGTTTGGAACCGGAAGTAGGCCCCCTCCGTGAGTCAGGGCTCGATTGAATGAACCGACCGGCGGTGCCTCAAGGGGGTATGCTGAAGACACCTACCCGATCTTTGTGGGAAGTACAAGGCCGGAAGTCCGGTCAGGCAGCTGCAGAAGCAGACAGAGGCCGCGGCTGCACCACGAGTCCACCAGATTCAGCTGGAGGACAGAGCAGACTGCCCAGTAAGTCCCGATGTGGTCCGGTCCTCACAAGGGAGGCAGAGAGGGGATCTGTTTGGCGCAGGGTAGGCAGCTGATGCTAAAAGGCCACACACAGTAGCGGCGCGTCCAAATTTGCCCCAGTAGGTCCAGGGGTATGTTACCCCAACTTAAACCGTGTGGCAGGGTCCCATTCAGAGCAGGTAAATCCTGATGAAGGTGGATTTCAGGACTAAAAAGGGAGAGCTGGCAAAATCTCCGTCTGCTGAGAATGGCGTCCAAACCACGCCCCCCACATTGATTATATCTTGTAGATTAATGCTCAAGTTAGGGGAGGGAGCTTATCAAGCTTGAAGTGTATGTTTTCATATTTTATATTGTCCTTATGGAAAATGTATGTTAAGTTTCTCCAGTCAAGTGAGTTATATTGGTAATGCATCCTGAGAAAGGTGTTGACAACTTGTATGCTTGAGTAGTGATCGGGTAATGAGTTACCATACAAACATACTGTGGTGCTAACTCAATAAACATGTGATATTTTGGATCGTGCATGTGCCAAGCACAGATACTAGTTGGATGCTCTAACTTACAGGACTCATATATGAGTGTGTTCTGTCTACAGACAATCCCACAATATGTCCTAGTACACAACCTTAAGTCATGCATCTTGTTGAGATTATCTATGTAGTCATCTTTCAGCTCTGGTACCCATAATGATGTTCTTTCCTGTGGTGTGTATAGCGGGACTGGCAGAATTATATATGTACACATAATTTCTGACTTGGAAATAATATAGGTATAAAACTCTCTAGTGCATCCATGGTCCTTACACCTCATGTGGATGCTTTCTACCAGTATCCACACCTGTTCTGTTATATTAGATATCTTTCGATATTCTTGTTCATTCCCTGACAATATCTGAGCTTGAGCCTTATCCTTTTGTATCATTTGATGTCTAATTAAACATGAGCGAAGTGTTCTTTAGTATCTGTAAGTTTGCTATCTGTGAGACTTTAAACAACTATAGATATTTATTATCCCAGCTAATTAGTTTCTGTATTGGGGTATATATTGTAGGCATCCATTCTGCCTGCATAATAATCACCTTATCCATGTCTTCTCCTGCTGTACTCATTTTGCTCTATATCCTTTCTCTCTTAATCTTAATTCCTGGTGTATACATGTCAGTGTGTATTATTAAATTTAACAATACTTTGCCTGTGATCACTGAAAAAGGATTCATGGTAATGGTAGATCAATCTTGACATTCAATTTCTTGCAGTGTAAAGCATGGATCCAGGTATTCCTGCCTCCCAGTTTGATTGGTGTAGGCACTGTCAATAGGAATTGATAAGGGCCATTAAATCTGGGTTCCAACGTCTTTCTCACATGTCGTTTCAGAAATAACCAATCACCTGGTTGTAGAGAGTGTGCTGCAGAGATATTATCTGGGTCTGGAATGGAGGACAAAACTTGAGAGTGCACATTAATTAAAACCCTGGAGAGTTGTATCATATAATCAGTTAGGTCAGCATGGTTATGTTGTAACTACTGTGGAAAACAACATCCTGTCCTGGGTGGACTGCCAAACAATATCTTATAAAGAGACAACTTGTGTTTTTTTTCCTGGTGTAGTTCTAACCGAGTACAGTGCTAATGGTAAACAATCTACCCAAGATTTTCCTGTCTGTGCACACATTTTCTGGATTTTCAGTTTTAATGTCCCATTAAGTCTCTCTACTTTATCACTTGCTTGTGGTCTGTAAGGTGTATGAAATACTTGTCGTATCCCTTTATCCTTCATTATGTTCTGCATTATTTCTCCTGTGAAATGGGGGCATCTGTCTGCTTGTATTACTTCAGGTACCCCGTATCTGCAAACAACGTCACTTATTATTTTCTTAGCTGTATTGTTAGCTGTGGCTTTTGATACTGGCCATGCCTCAGCCCAGTTTGAGAAGAGGTCAGTGCACACAAGGACATATTCATAAATGTAAACTCTGGGTAACTGTATGTAGTCAATTTGCAGTCTCTGAAACAGGTGTAATGGCTTTGGTGTATGCATTTGAGGAGTCTTAACTGTCTGTCCTGGATTATATCTCCAACATAGAAGGAATGCAGCTGAATAGGCTGTGACTGGTGAATTAAATCCTGGAGCCACCCAGTGTTTTAGAACACTATTTGTCATGGCCTCCTTTGAGTTGTGCACATGTCCATGTGCCACTTGGGTCATCATTGGGTACAGGCTTCTGGGTAGACAATATCTGTCACTTGTTTTCCAGATGCCATCCTGACAAACAGCAGCATCCTTTTCCCAGGCGGTTTTTGTTCCTCTGGATTCCTGTGTTTGGAATTTGCTCAATATTTTTAAATTAACATGCTCTGCAGGGCCATCGACCTGTGTCTTATGACATACCTGGACTTGGGGGCAGAGAGCTGCTGCTTTTGTCGCTCCTCGCATTTCCTCTGACCTCCATTGTCTTTTCTCTAGTATGGGCCTGGACCTTTAATATGGCTACCTTTTTTGGCAGCTGTAATGTTCTGAACAACTTATTCTTTCAGCGTGACTTATGGGCTTTTCTGCTGATCCTATGAAATCCCTACTCTTCCATATAGGTCCATAGTCGTGGGCCACTCCATATGCGTACCTGGAATCTGTATACATATTAGCCATCTGATTATCTGCCATTATACATGCCTCAGTGAGCGCCTGCAACTCTACCTCCTTTGCTGAACAGGAGGGTGAGAGTGGTTGTTGAATTTATACTTCCTCCAGAATGGTCCCTGCATATCCTGTGCGTGATGATCCCTCATGATAATATCTGGAACCATCAACAAACAAATTCCAGTCTGCATTTGGTATAGGACCGTCAGTTCCATTCTCTAATTCTTTCATTTCTAATTTCATTAACTCAACGCAATCATGTGATTTGTTAAAATTAAAATTTTTGTGTGTATTTTGTCTGGTACACGTGTGTTCCTCTTCTCCTGAATCTTAAAGGGGAGGTGGATCCCCACCTTCCTCCTCTCTCCCCTCTGTTGAATCTGCTTCTACTGGAAACAGTGTAGCAGGATTCAAAACTGTGCACCTTTTGATTGTTATATGTGCAGAACTTAATAATTCTACTTCACATTTAGTGAGTCTTGCTGTGGACAAGTGCTTTGTTCTTGCTTCATTTATATCTCTGTAACTGCATGTTGAACTTGTATGGTCAATGGGTGATCTAATACCACATCTCCTACTTTATCTTTTAGTAATGCTGCCGCTGCCACTGCCCTGATACAAAATAGGCCCCCTTTGATAATGCTATCTAGCTGTAATGAATAGTAGGCTTATGGTTTTTCTCTATGTGCATGTTCCTGTGAGAGGACCCCTTGGGCATGGCCTTTAGACTCATTACAAACAGTGTAAAAGGTTTATCATATTGTGGTAGTCATAGCGCTGGAGCATGTGTAATGGTTTCTTTTAATGTGTTAAACACCATCAATTTTGATTCAGTTAGACATATCTTGGATCCCTTTGCGTTGCCTAGGGCATCATAGACGGGCTGCATTAGCAGAGATGCCCCGACAATCCATTCTCTGCAATAACCCACCAAACCTAGAAATGCTCTCAATTCTTTGGTGTTCTGTGGTGGTTTTACCTGTTGAATTGCTTGTACCCTGTCTTGTGTGAAATATCTGCTTCCCTGTGAAATGCAGTACCCCAAAATATCACCATACTCGGAGCTGCTTGTATCTTTGTGGGAGAAACATTACAGTGTTGCTGTCCTAGAAAATTAATCATGGATATTATTTCTTTCTGATTTTGTTCAAGAGTCTGACAACACAATAGTAGATCATCTACATACTGAAATAACTATGTAGCTGGGTATTTTGGCCTCCACCCTTGTAGTATGAGACTCATTGCTTCTAAAAATGTAGAGAGTGAGGTGGCTCCCCTCTGTGGCAACTTAGTCCAGCAATACTGCTTCCTCTTTTGTGTAAATGCCAGACATAACTGAATGTCCTTTTGTGAACCTTGTTCTGAGACTTGGATATCTGGCTGGTGTCAGGAATGGATTGTCAGGGGACAATTGTTCTGAGGCTTTGCCTAAGGGACTGTCATGAGGTACTGGTGGGGGTGTGGTGGGAGATGGTGGGCCTATAAATGGTCCCCATTTGTATGTCCTTTAATATCTTCTAGCATTTCTTCCTTTGTTGTGTGTTTCTGTTCTATTTGCTTTCATGTCCTTACCCATTCTGACACTTGATGTTCCTTAGTGATCCATACACTATGTTCTTTCTGAAAGGTTTCCCATCATCTGGGATCTAGGGACCCTATTTCTGGCATACCTGATTTTCTAAAGACATAACTGATTCCCTTGATAGCCACAATACCTTCTCATTCCTTTACTAATTCCACAGGAGTATATGATGTCTGTACCAATATACCTTTACTGCCCTGGGCCCCCATTTCTGCAGTAATGGGAATACTGGACCCTAGTTTGCCAGAGAAGTGACTATATAACCTATATGCCTTTAGAATTAAATACTTTTTGTATTGATTTTTTACAAACTTGGGTATATGCTTTCCTGATAATATATTTATCATAAGACATGTAAGCACAGTGGCCTAGTGTTTAGCACCTCTGCCTCACAGTGCTGGGGTCATGAGTTCAATTCCCAACCATGGCCTTATCTGTGTGGAGTTTGTATGTTCTCTCTGTGTTTGCGTGGGTTTCCTCCGCGTGCTCCGGTTTCCTCCCACACTCCCAAAAAACCCCAAACATACAGGTAGGTTAATTGGCTGTTATCAAAATTGACACTAGTCTCTCCCTCTCTGTCTGTCTGTCTGTCTCCCTCTGTCTGTGTGGGAATGTGTGTCTATATTAGGGAATTTAGACTGTAAGCTCCAGTGGGGCAGGGACTGATGTGAATGGGTTCTCTGTACAGCGCTGCGGAATTAGTGGCGATATATTAATAAATGACGATGATGATGATGAAGTGGCCCTGTTCTATTTTATGCTTTCAGGCAAGAAATGATAAGTCTGCCACCAACCCAGTCCTACCTGAGTCTTCAGATAAACTGGACACGTATGACTATAAATACCTTCTTTATGACTCCCATAAGTTACTAAACAATCAGGGCTAGGTTCAGTGACCGCTATTTACTGACTTGCGTTAAGGCTGTCTTTTGGATAATTATGACACATTTACAGTCTGGAAATTTAAGACTATTTTCTGTCATTTATACTCCCCTTAGAAGTCTCCTAATGCCCACTATTTCCTCACTGAATTCCAAACAAACCCCCAAAAACAGTAAATTATAACTATTATTACAACAATTAATCTTGTAATAAATCCTAAAATTTCAATATTTTCATTATTCAGTGACATTGGACAACAGATTTTAATTTTTACTTTCGCAGGCACTTTTTGATTCTAAGCACCATAACCAAACACTTTTACTGCGTTGATTTTACTTTCTTTCAGTCTTTACAGGAGTTTTTCACACCTACTTAACTCACAAGACAATTAATCATTTTTAGCAAACAGATTTTCAGTGATAAATGGAGATCCCTGATTTAACCATCCACTACTTAACCCCTCTTATATCTTACAGGAAGAGTAGCAACTACTCACTGTACGGATTTGTCTGCTGTTCCTGAAGATTGAAGAGGTATCTGGTCAGTCCTGGGCTGGTATTTGGGAGATCCCGGACAGAGCCCCCAGTAAATGTCAGGGTACCGAGGCTTGGTGATAATCCTCTGATAACCGGATTTCCCTATAACAGCAAATTTTTCAGTCCAGTATAAAATGAAGCTCAGACACGTGGTTAAGTTTCAGAGTCAGCTCTGGCTGCTTTCCAACCTTGCTCGTTCATATATACACAGAATTAGGCTGTTGTCCAATAAAAGTAAAGCATAGCTTAGCAGATGTTAAAGTCCATATATGGTAATAAAAGTAAGTTTTCCTTATCTAGCTTAGCAGATGACTGATCTAGGCTTTGGCTTCTTGCAGTCTTCAGATTGTATGGTAATGAAGGTGGGTTTCCTTATCTGGACCCCTTTATGCTCCAAAAACATACTAGTAGGTTAATTGGCTGCTATCAAAAATGACCCTAGTCTGTGTGTGTGTTAGGGAATTTAGACTGTAAGCTCCAATGGGGCAGGGACTGATGTGAATGAGTTCTCTGTACAGCGCTGTGGAATTAGTGGCACTATATAAATAAATGATGATGATGATGATGATCACTGATCTGGGGGTTGGCTTTAGATTCCAGTAGGCAAGCAAAAATATATCTGGGGGTAAATGTATCAAGGTCCGTTTTTTTAAGCGTGTTAAAATCAAGGTAAATCCCAGGTGATAACCCGCAATTTTAGTCCAAAAGTTCTCAAATGTATTAAGCTGCGATTTTTACCCTGATGTTCAAAATCGCTGGTCATCTCTGGCGATTTGTTGCGATTGTCAAACATTCCCGTGTTTAGCAAACTCTCCAGTGTTGTCCTTATCTAGCTGCGAGATTAGTTAACACATTACTGTAACACTGTCCCTGCCTATAGATCCGGAGGTCCCGGCAACTGTCACAATTGTTAAAAATAGATAAGAGTTTAAAAAAAAAAGCGTGGGGTCCCCCGTCGGGTTAACCCTAGTGCTGCCAGCCTACTTCTGGTTAACCAGCACTAGGAAAACCAGCCTGGGGTGGGAGGCAATATAGCAGGGCTTCTAGAATGCAGCGTTTTTTATCTGGCGTGTTTTAAAGGAAATTCTGGAGAATCAGGAGACATTTGAGACTTGTACAGCTACAGTGACAAAAAGTCGGGAGTTTGATCTCTATTGATTTTGGAAATAGCGCTTTTTTCAAAAACACATCACTGGCGATTTTACATGAAATCTCAGGTTCATAAATCTGCCAGTGTCAACTCTCCCGAGAAAATCGCTCATTTTGCAAAATCGCTCCTCCTTGATACATTAGTTATTTATTAGTTAAAGTTACAACATTTTATAATTCACTTGTCAATAAAGAAAATATAATTTTCACCCTCATACTTTCTTCACATAGACTTATGTGTATGTCTTTTTTGTGTGCATGCACAGAATGTAAATGTGTATCTTATGCAAAAAAACACAAAAAAATCACAGAACTATTTCCAACTTTACATAAGCCCTATAGTCTCTTTTGGCAGATTGAAACCCACAGATTGAAACCCCATGTGGCCTGGGATCCATACAAATGGTGCATTATGTGATTGCAGAATTACACTGAAAACCATGCAAAAAAAGGAACATGTTTTAATATAGATAGACATCTGATACAGTTGATGGCTACATTGCAGCATCAACATAGCAGCAAAAATATGTTTAGACCTTTATCTTATGAAATTTACAGCTTTAAATATAGCATACAAATTAAAATGGCATAATAAACTGCACTTTCATACATCCCCTACCATTGTTATGGAACTGTGTGTTAAAGGTTATATATCGCAAATAAATATAAGGAAATATGTAGTCTTGGCACTGTTAGGGAGTTCTGATGTAAGTATCTCTTTTATGCATTCCAAGACTACACATTTCCTTATATTAGTTGTGCTCCCTAACCTTTAACATATCATCCCTTCAAAAGTGGAGCTGCACAATACAAACTCAATCATGGGCACTCATTCCTTTATTTTATATGTCTGTTATGGGACTGTACCTGAAGACAATTTTGTAGTGCAAACGGTTCTCAGTCATTGTCATTTAATATTTGTAATAATTCCATGGAAAAGGATAGAGAATATTTACAACAGGACACATCTTAGATCACTCTCCATGAAAGGGAACTTAGTAAAAAATTTAGCTTTAGAAATACTGCTTTCCAAGTTTGCTGGCTTGTGCATAACCAAGGTAGCAAGCACCCAGTCAGCAATTTTTTCAAGTAAAAATTTGTGTATGTGGTTCTTAAACTTATTCCACCAATTGTAACAATATTTTGTTATGTGGACCCATTTTGCCACTAGCGATTGGCACTAGTTAACACTAGTTTGAGTCTAATGGCTTCACAATTATGACAGAATCAGGGCTTAACTATATAAAAGAATAATTGCTGTAACTTCTGTGGATAGGTAATGAAGGGGTTAATTTACATGCATCTAACTGTTGGTTATGTCTTGTTTCACAACAGGTGGGCTACTGCTGGTTGACTAAGCATATTCATAGCACAGTTATCACATTACATGTCACATTGATATTTATAACCATCCATACTGAATTTAGGGCACATGGTCAGACCTATAATTTCAAATAAAAAATGTCCACACAAAAGCAAAATATGTTATCATTCATATTTGAACAAGTCCTTGTGCATATCCATACCCAGGAGAATGAACTACACCTAATGCATCAACCTGAAAGGTCTACCTGGAATGATTGAATGCAGCATTGCCCCAAATAATCAATATTCTAAAAGTTGTTTCATGTGTACATGTAGATGCATTTATACTTGATGTTTGCTTGTATTATTAAGATTCTTTGATGTTTTGAGAGAATAACAGTTTCTGACTATTCCTGAATAGATTTTATTCACACCCAGGTATGAGGTTTTCCCCTATTAGCATATACCCTGCCCTTCTGAGTCACTTCAGTGGTAGGGGGCTGAGTGATAGGGTATCTGATTTTTTAAAAAACACATTGAGGATAGAACATTTTTGATCATTTTACCTGGAGTCCAATCTAATTAGGGTTAGGATTCATGATCACTAACAACCTTCTCTTTGCTAAATCTAATGGACACTTCCCTATCCTACTTGACCTTGCTGCTCCCTTTAAAACAGTTGACCATTCCCTCCCTTTGCAAATTCTCTATTCTATAAGCTTCTGTAACACTGTCCTCTTACCTCACCAGCCGCACATTTTTGGTCTCTACACCTGAATCCACCACCCCCCCCCCCCTTTTTCCTTACACTCGAGTTCCTCGAGGATCTGTTCTTGGCCTATTGCTCTTGTCCCTCTACACCACCACCAATGGTGAACTTATTAGCTCACTTCTCCTCCAGTACACTTGGATGAAGATGACATCCAAATCTATCTTTCCTCCTATGACTTCTTCCCTTATGTTTTGAGTCTTCTACTGTCTTTAGCAGTGGTAATCGTGTTAAAGGGGACGAGAACCCTGACACGATTTACACCTCCATGAAAATTCCGATAGCTGAAAAAAAGGAAAACAATTTAACCAGACTTACCTTAAAACCGAAGATCCAGTTCTCCAATGGCAGCTGTCCGGCACTTCACTTGGATGTCAGTGCGCCGTTCATTCCTGTTAATTTAAAGTGGCAATGTGCGGACCCCACAGGCTAACTATTTAAACAGTTAGCCAGCGGAAAAATGTCTGGGAGTGTGAGGGACAAACTTGGTATAAAATAAGAGCTTTTCAGAACTGGGACACAAATTGTTCCCCACAATTAAAGACAATATCTGTGTAAATCCTGTGTAAAAATGTCAATGTAAATGAAAAAAGTTTCCTTGATGAACATGTTGGATAGACCTGCTATAGGAAAATTGTATATTTTGAAAAACTATTTACTATGACACAAATAACTGAATAGTCTTTAGAATTGTTAAACAGTGATTAAGTCTATTAAGATGTGTTTCTAGTGTTTATTGGAAATATAAATTGGAAATAGAAATAGATTTTACTTGTTCTTCGGGACATTGATTTTTATGTGAATTTGCACCAGTAAGGTTCTTAAATAGAGCCAGGTGGACTACCTTGCAGTTGTTGTGGATGTACCAAATGGTGATTTCTTTATTTCCTGGACTCTATTCATCTTCCACACAGGAAGTTAGCAGCTTCTTCAGCCCTTTAAATATCACAAATATTTGTAAGGGGTTAAAATGAGGATTTGCTCTACGCCAACTGGGATTAGGAATCTCATTATCCACTGCGACCACTATTGTTCTCTCCTGATTTCTAGTAGACTTGGAGGCACCAGCACAGCAGGGGAGAGCTACGTGTGGGGAGAATACTAATCCCTGCCCATCACAGACCCATATTTCCATCCTGGCTAATCCTGAGACAAACAGATTTGGAACTACCGCTGCAGGAGGGGATGCCCACCATGGGAGATTTGGACAGTTTAAAAGAACCTCAAGTGGGACCAAAGGGTATTCTAGGATTCCTTTTGCGTGGTGTAGAGTTCCACCTTTCATCAACTCCATCATGATTTCTGCATCTGATATGCAACTGCTCTACCCATCCTGCAGCTGCTCCATTTGGAGTTGCTTGTGGATCTGTTCCCTTGGTGGGCCTACTAGAGAAGGGGGACTAGCATCTAGATCCTCACCAAACTGGTAGAGAGCTTTGGCTGAGCAGCTGGGGCCATTTATTAAGAAGATGATCGCTGCAACAACATTGCTTGTATCTATTCTAGCGGTCTATGGATTGACAGCTTGGCCAGGACCATGCAATGGGGTCTATGAGACAGTTTGGCCTGGAAATTATCCTCAGAAAGATCTGGCAACTGACTCAGAACCACTTCTCTCAGCTAAAGCTTAGAAAGGACCTGTTGATACCAAGGGAAATGAAAGGATCTAACAGCTGCGCTAGAGATTGTCGCAAACACTATTGGAGATCTGCCTTTAACATTAAGGGTATAGGATTTAACAGCTTTGCTCAGTGTTCCATACTGGTGTACCACCATTGCATATCCATAATAAAAATATCAGAACCACTTCTTCAAATTACAGCTTGATCAGACGCAAATTTCTATGAGCTCTTATGTGTTGACTTATATGCTTTGCTGGGCACCAAGGTACTTGCAACGTTCAGGTGTACCTTACTTGCAGTTGTCCTGGCAACTGCCTCAGGACCACTGTGAATACTGTACCTTGGCCAGGAAATGATATGTAGATATGGTTGAATCCATCCTCTTGCTCTTTGTGTGATCCAGAACCCCTAGATACCAGGACTTCCTCTGGGTTACTACCCTAACATCTTGGTATCATCACAGTACCACTTACCACCAAAACATCTGTGAACATTGGAACAGGTTCTCTGTATCCAGCAGCAAACATTATACCAAAGGAAAATACTGGGCACACAGATAACCGGAGCTGGTGGATAACCACAAATGTGCTCAGACAGAACAAAATTAAAAGCCTTCACCAGAAACAGAATAGGAAGGAAGTTCAGTTAAGATAAATGGTGAAGAATGGTCATGGTTGCGTGCAACTGACTCTCTTAATATTTCTATAATGACGAGTTCATATTTCATGTCTCCACTTTCCATTGTCTCTCCTCAGTCAACCATAGCAAATCCCCATTAGATACACAAAAATGGTGTTTGCTAATGGCATCTTTCAATATTGATGGCTGATAATGCGTCTGCCTCACAGTATCCACACACATTATCCCTCCCACCAGCAGCTACAATTATAATTCTGCTACCTTATGCACAAATTGTTCCCCACACCTCTTAGAATATAAGTTTATTTTGACCATATTTGCCTTCTGTTTCACGGCACTATATGCTTTTTAGTTGTATCATTATGCCCTCACTGTATAGCGCTGCATAAAATGTTGTTCTAATGCCAGTCTCTCTTCTTAGAAAAGCTATACAAAAAAGGATGGTGCAGCGACGGCAGAGGCAGTGAATGCTCTTAATGAGGAGAGGATGGTCAAATGTGTTGCTATCAGAAAAGAGGTTGTAGTGAATACAAGGTCCCAGCTTAAGTAATATAGCGGACATCCTTTTTCCTGTGTATAAGCTGCATAAATTGTTTGGTAACCAGTGTTGCATAAGATATGTGTTTAACATTTATAAGTATGTAACTATGGATTAATTTATGTAAAATCATATGTGAACATTGTAAAATAATATTGTGTGTGATGTAGTTAACATTTACCTGCATTAACCTTGTGTAGACGGAGCAGGGATTTTTAAAGTTAGTTATGGTTGACCCTGTTTGATTAAATGTTTATGTTTGTGAAAATCCTATTTGATGTTTCTTAAAATTCAGCCAGATGGATGCCACAGATAATTGGAGACATTGTTCAATCACTGGGACTTAATGAACTTTGCAGATTGTGTGGGCTGGAAAGCAATTTAACTATGCTCTAGATGAGCTCTATTGTCTGGACGAAGGTAAGATAAATATAGGACCATTCAGGTCCATACACCCTGGTACCAGACTCTTCACTATAAGGAAAACGCTACAGTAAACAGAAGAGGCTGAGCAGGAATCTAGGTTCTGCTGGTCTAAGGGGAGGTTTGTCTTTTGAGGGGAAAAAGTAGAAGAGTCACTGAAGGGTTGAGTGGTTCAAGGTAACCAGGAAAGTGGGTGGATAATCAGTCCTTGGGGCATTGCACAAGGTTACAGGTGCAGGGGGATGGTGGAGTTCAGCAAATGAATGGACATATGAAATCCTCAAAGGTGATCCTATGAAGCAATATATAAATTAATTGTATTATCTGCTAGAAAAGGGAAGGACAACAGGGTTCCTTAGTAGAAGGGAATGCGGAATACAGTTCTGGACAACAATTTATAAAAAAAATATTTTGGAACTAGAAAGGGTTCAGAGAAGGGAGACAAAATTGATAAAGGGTATGGAGTCATTAAGTTATGAGAAAAGGTTAGCCAGTTTAGGCATGTTTACTTTAGAAAAGGGGCGTCTAAATGTGGATATGATTACTATGTACAAATACATTAAGGGCCAATACAGAGAACTTTTTACCCCAAGGACTATACACAAAATACGTGGTTACCCTCTGAGGTTAGAGGAGAGGAAGTTTCACAACCAGCAAAGGAAAGGGTTCTTTACAGTAAGGGCAGTCAAGATATGGAATTCCCTGCCAAGGAAGGTTGTGATGGCAGATTCAATTGATATGTTTAAGAAAGAGTTAGACAAAATTTTAACGGAAAGTGTATCCAGGGATGTGACCATTAATTAAAAAGAAGGATAATACTGGATACAGGGATAAAATAGGGCTGCAATAATGAGTCTGAATTGATTTTTTCAGATTGAAACAGATTGACGGTTGCTTAATCTGGATCAATTTTCAAATATAATTGAGGCAGGCGATCCAAAATAGGTTGAACTTGATGTACTGTTGTCTTTTTTCAATCTCATCAACTATGAAACTATGTAACAGTTTCCGAAAATTCCAGAATTTTACCAACTTATCGAAAATACATAAGAATACAAATAACCCCTCAAGTGGAACAATAATCTTAGGAATAAACCTCTAAACTTTTTGCATACATAGATTTATTTTTGTAATTACTAGTGAAAAGCTAATTGATAGATATTATTCATTTTCTGAATATTTTTAATTCCATGGAGTAGAAGTATAACAATTGGCTGGCAATGGGTGATATGAAATAATTATATACATGTAAAGCACATGATAAAACTTGTGAACATGTAAGTTACTTATTGTCAGAATTTGGTGAATTGGAATTTGTGCAAATTAATTTTCTCACACACACCTACTAGGGTTAATTTTTGTCCGAAGCCAATTAACCTACTAGTATGTTTCTGGAGTGTGGGAGGAAACAGGAGCACCTTGAGGAAATCCACGTGAACATGAGAAGATCATACAAACAACACACACATTATGCACTGTTTGGGAATCAAACTCATGACCCAGTATTGTGAGACAGAAGTGCTAATCACTGAGCCACTGGGCTAGAGGGAAGATTTTTCATGCAGATAGAAGGCACTGCTATCAGTATTTAGTTTGTACCATTATATAGATGACATCCTCCTCATCTGGACTCTGGAACATAAAATTCTCAAGAAATGTATGTCCTATATAAGTGTAAAGTACCTGAAAGTAGAATTCATGGCAACAATCAGTGCAAAAAAAGTAAACTTCTTACATTTAGATGTTACCATAAAGAATGGATTTATATGCACCTGCGTTTACAACAATTCTGTAGATTGCAATGTACAGTCATGGCCAAAAGTTTTGTGAATGACACATATATTATTTTTCGCAAAGTCTGCTGCCTCAGTTTTTACGATGGCAATTTGCATATACTCCAGAATGTCATGAAGAGTGATCAGATGAATGCCAATTAATTTCAAAGTCCCTCTATGCCATGACAATGAACTTTATCCAAAAACAACATTTCCAATGCATTTCAACCCGCCACAAAAGAACCAGCTGACATCAGGTCAGTGATTCTCTTGTTAACACAGGGGAGAGTGTTGACGAGGACAAGGCTGGAGATAACTCTGATATGCTGATTGAGTTAGAATAACAGACTGGAAGCTTTAAAAGGAGGGTGGTGCTTGAAATCATTGTTCTTCCTCTGCTAACCATGGTTACCTGCAAGAAAACACGTGCAGTCACCATTGCTTTGTATAAAAGGGCTTCACAGGCAAGGATATTGCTGCTAGTAAGATTGCACCTAAGCCAACCATTTATCGAATCATCAAGAACTTCAAGGAGAGAGGCTCAATAGTTGTGAAGAAAGCTTCAGGGCGCCCAAGAATGTCCAGGAAGCACCAGGACTGCCTGCAGCTGCAGTATTGGAGCACCACCAGTGCAGAGCTTGCTCAGGAATGGCAGCAGGCAGGTGTGAGTGCATCTGCACGCACAGTGAGGCGAAGACTTTTGGAGGATGGGCTGGTGTCAAAAAGGCCAGCAAAGTAGCCACTTCTCTCTAGAAAAAACATAAAGAGGCAGACTGATATTCTACAAAAGGTATAGGGATTGGACTGCTGAGAACTGGGGTAAAGTAATTTTCTCTGATGAATCTTCTTTCAGATTGTTTTGGGCATCTGGAAATGCTTGTCCGGGGAAAGGAAAAGTGAGCGTTACCATCAGTCCTGTGTGATGCCAACAGTAAAGCATCCTGAGATCATTCATGTGTGGGGTTGCATCTCAGCCAAGGGATTGGGTTCACTCACAATTTTGTCTAAGAACACAGCCATGAATAAAGAATGGTACCAAAACATCCTCCAAGAGCAACTTCTCCCAATCATCCAAGAACATTTTGGTGATGAATAATGTATTTTGCTGCATGATGAAGCACCTTGCCAAAAGGCAAAAGTGATAACTAAGTGGCTCGGGGATCCAAACATCTAAATTTTGGGGCCAGGACCAGGCAAATCCCCAGACCTTAATCCCATTGAGAATTTGTGGTCAATCTTCAAGAGGCGGATCGAAAAACAAAATCCCACAAATTCTGACAAACTCCAAGCATTGATTAGGCATGAATGGGCAGCCATCAGTCAGTATGTGGCCCAGAAGTTGATTGACAGCTTGCCAGCATCTCTGACTTCTCCAACTCTCCCTTCACACTCTCCAACCACAATCTCCTATCCTTCACTCTGTCCTCCTCCCCTGCTCCCCCCCAACCCAAAACTACCCTCTCTAGGCGCAATCTTAACGCTCTTGATATTACTTCCTTTTCCTTCTCCCTTGTATCTCTTCTCTCCCCTCTTCCCACCTTGGTTTTCCCCAGCCAGGCGACCTCTCATTATAACCACTCTCTTACAACTGCCCTGAATACAGTTGCTCCTGCTTCCTCTGTCCAACATTGCCACTTAATTCCCCAACCCTGGCACCCCAACGCACTCACCCGCCTCCTTTAGAAGTGCTCTCGCGCTGCTGAGCGCCTCTGGAGGAAATCTCGCTTCCTGGCTGACTTCCTTCATTTTAAATTTATCCTCTCCTCCTACTGCTCCGTCTGCTCCTTTGCTAAATAATCTTTCTTTAAGTCCCTCATTTCTTCTCAATGCTCTAATACATGCCGCCACTTTGCCACGCTCAACTCTCCCTTGCCCCTTCCCCCTACAATCGCACTTTCCCTCTCTGCTACTGATTTTGCCTCCTTTCTCTCCTCTAAAATTGAGGCCATCACACTTGACATCTCCTCCTCCCTCCCCTCTCCTGCCATCCTCTTCACTCCACCTTCCAATAATCAACTCTGGTGCTCCTTCCACCTTACCTCGGGCGAAGAAGTCCACTCCTTTATTCTTTCCTCTCGTCAGTAAACCTGCCACCTGGATCCCATCCCTCTCACATCCTTCGCTTCCTCTCCCCCAGTGGTGGCTTCCACTTTGCTCACCTCTTCAACCTGTCACTCTCAAATGGCATCGTCCCCTTCTCCTTTAAACAAGGCCTTATGTCTCCTATACTCAAAAAACCCAATCTTGATCCCACATCAGTTGCAAACTACCACCGCATTTCATTTCTCCCCTATGCCTCTAAACTACTTCACTGGGTTGTCTGCAACCGCCTCACCAGGCACCTCTCGGGCAATTCCCTCCTCGACCCCCACCAATCTGGTTTCTGCCCCATCCACTCTACTAAAACAGCTCTGACCAAAGTTACTAATGATCTCCTCTAGGCTAAATCCAGTGGTCATTTCTCCCTGCTCATCCTAATGGACCTCTCCGTGGCCTTTGACACTGTGGACCACCGCCTCCTGCTGCAGACACCTCTCTCTTCCCTGTCCCATCTTGCTCATCCAGCGCTTGATCCCTTCTGACTCCATTTGTGTCTGCTGTCTGTTTGCCCTTTCCTTAGGATGTAAGCTCTTATGAGCAGGGTCCTCTTCCCTCCTGTCTTCATACCTATTCTTCTGCTCCAACCTCACTATAATTGCTATGTCTGGTGACACAGGAGTCTTGGTAATACTCATTTATTGTTCTGTTCTGTTTTATCCTGTATGGTCTACTGTCTTTTATTGTTGTGTACGGGGCTGCGGACATCTTGTGGTGCCTTAGAAATAAAAGATAATAATAATAATAATAACAATAATAATAATAATAATAATAATAATAATAATAATAATAATGCCAGGGTGAATTGCAGAGGTCTTCAAAAAGAAGGGTCAACAATGCAAATATTTACTATTTGCATAAACTTATTGACATAATTGTCAATAAAAGCCTTTGACACTTATGAAATGTTTATAATTTTACTTCAGTACACCATAGCAACATCTGCCAAAAAGGTCTAAAAACACTGAAGCATCAAACTTTGTGAAAACCAATACTTGTATCATTCTCAAAACTTTTGGCCATGACTGTATATAATAGTTAATAGCAAACATTATAAAAAATGGCTTGAACATAGCTAGAAAGTATTCAAGACTAAGAAATTGCTCACAACCACACATGGAACAAAGCCTCCTACTACCTCCTACTTAAAAATTGAGGAAAGCATGCATTACAGGAAATATGTTATTAATGCATTTGAAAATGTTGCCAAAACAGTTACAAAGCAGCTCCTCTTGTATAAAAAACAAGAGGTAAATAGTATAAGGGAGGAATATTAGTTTCTAACTGAAACAATAAAAGCTCTTTCAAAATTTTCTGAAAAATACTAGATACCCAAAGACATCCTACCAAAAATTACATAAAAAAAGTTAAAATTTTAAGGAATAAATTAGTTATTTAAATCCCAATGAAATACCAAGAAAAGTATGTTTGCAGAAGGACAAAGGAAACATGGATTTTTATAGTTATAATTGCTATTGTTGTAGAACTATAAGAGAAAAGGGATGAGAGGATGTACTGTTATTAAGTCAAATTCTAATTGGGAAAAGTGAGCTGTGGTACGAAATAAATTATCTATGTTTTGGAATGTCCATGTGTATTACAGTAAAATGGAAAGACTGAATGAAAGTTAAAGATTAGAAAGTGTGAACATATACACATAGGACAAAAATAAAAAAAGGGGGGGAGGGGAAAGAGGCTCTCCCGAGTTTCTTTACTATGGATACTAGTCAGGTGCTGACCAGATTTGTTATTACTATAAGTTAAAAATTAATATCACATGTTACTCTATTCAAACCTTATCAATATTCAATTTTTGTATCATATTTTATTATATTATATTATATATTATTCTTTATGATTGCAGTTATTTCAACAATATATTATACATAGGAAGAGAAAAACCAGCCCTTTATGGATTATTGCGCAATATTCCAAAATTACAGAAAATAACTAATTCAAAATGAAAAGAAGCACATATCCTCTACCTATTTTACAGAACCAGCCAACCAAATGATAGATTAAAAATGTACTAAATCACATCTAAATCTTACACATAACAAAGTTTATACATGTACCTAAATCATAAAACAATAAGAAACTATAAAACATCAATCCACCTTAAAAAATCTAGATGGGCATCTAATGCAATATAAGTGACTGTAAATGTCTATGATTACCAAACCAATGGTGCACACATTAATTTATAGATGCTGAAAAGACTACTTTTCGAGTTTATCCAGAAAGAGGTCACTGCCAAAAATGTAAAATTAATATTTTCTTTCAGAAGGTTTTGTATTCTACACTCCTATAGATGAATACAGGACTCTTCTTCATGCGTAACATTGCCATTTATATTATTGGTTTGGAGACATCTACCTAAATGACTGTTGTGACAGAATGGACCTCCTATGCCACCCTGTCTGTTGTGTGCTGGGGACCGGCTGGGTTTGCCTTGACACCATCCCCTTCCTTTCTCCCAAATGCGCCCGATAACCGCAGTAGGAGGGTCTTTTGCTGCTGTCACCACTAGGCTCCTTAGTGACACCTAGAACTGCTTCCTTCTGGGTTACTCTTGCTGCTAGTGTATCCCCTTGCTGGTACACCTCGGCTAGTACCCCTGAACTCTTGCCTTCAGATCAGGGTTGCTGTGGATGAATCTCCCTGGCCTATCACACTGGCTAGAGCTGTAGGTAATGGGCAGAGCGTTGGTATTGGAATGCTGGGTCCCAACCTCAGAACAGCTGGATAACGGATTAGATTGGTCTAGTCTGTGGTCACAGGAATTACAGCAGGTAAGTAAGCGTTCCTTGAGCAGCTGATGTTTATTAGCTCAGGAAGTCCTAAAAAGGACAGTTACTGTCATGATCTGCCTCCTGCAGCTATGCCAAGAGCTATGTTAGACCTTTGCCTTTATAGGTATCCAGCTTGCAGACCCACTTTTCCATCAAAGGGGCCACTGTGGTAATTGGACATCTCTCCTACCTACCAGAGGATGCTTAGCACCTGTCCCTGGCCTATATAAACCTGCCTGGCCTATATAAACCTGCCTGTCCTGGCAGCCTTTGCCAGTTCATCTGTTGCCTTGACCTCTGCTGGTTCTCCTGTGAGTTATCTTTGTTTGACTTCCTGCTTTTGACCTCTGCTTGTCCCTTCATTTTGGAGAAACAAGCTTGTGACCCCTGACTCAGCTTTGTTTTGACAGCACCCACAGTTTGCATCCTGTTTCCAGTATCTCCTGTGTATCAGTCCGCACACTATTGCATCCTGTGTCATCTCCACTGTATAGTGGTAACACTTCACAGACCTTTGCATCCTGTCTCCAGTATCTCCTGTGTATCAGTCCGCAGACCTTTGCACCCTGTGTGTCATCTCCTTGCTATAAAAGCCATCATGCCTTACCATTTATTGCATCACTTACCTGTGTAACCCGTATTAAATAAAAACCACTTAGCTCCACTTGCATTTTCTCAGTGGTTTTTATATTGGGAATCCTGACATTTGCATACACTAGTTTGAGGTAATAGTGATATCCAGGAAGGTACAGATGGAACAGTGTGGTCAAACAGCTCTCGTTTTTATACAGTTTTGGACATAGCCTGTCAGGGGGAAAACCAGCCCCTTTTTCTGACCTGGCCCAAAAAGTTGTTTAATTCAAAGATTGTGAGATGTTCTTTAAACTTGGATTTTAAATGCAATTTATACTTTACAAAATTTACAATATTCTGTGATATCCTAAATCACATTGTTCAGACATATTCTTTCACTTTAACAAGGAAGGATAACAGGTAATGACTCCGTATTGTGCTTTCAGGCTAAATAAATGTGTTGGTCACTTCACATGAACATAATTAATTAGCATGAGGCTTCCTTTAGAAAGTTATGCAAATCCAGTTTCCTCCCCTTGCACTGTCTCAAAAAGAAATATATTTCCTATACCAAAATACAACACAATATAAAAAAATTATATAAATTGGTGCCCTGTGCTATTAATTTAAATAAATATATACAATAAGTTATTTATAAGTGATTCAGCACAACTGTGATACTGACATAAGTAGAGCTGCTGAATCAAAAGACCAGTGTCTGAACGGAAGGCTAATACAAGTGCCAGTGAGCTCAGGGATCAACACCTGGAGGAGATAAATGCTAATCTCCATTTGTTATGTAAACCATTGAACTACAGCTTCCAATAATCTTGCTGAAAGCTGTAGTTGACAATTGAATCTACACTTCAGAGAGGGCAAGAAAAGAGTTTTGTATTCATCTCTAGGAGTGTGGAATACAAAACCTTCTAAAAGTAAACTTTTATACTTTTTTGTCAGTGACTTCTTTCTGGACAAATAAAATGAATAGTCTTTTCAGCATCCATAAATCAATTCCAGTGTGCACCATTGGTTTAGTAATCATAGAAATCTACAGTCACTTATATTGCATGAGATGCACATCAAGATTTTTTAAGGTGGATTGATGTTCTATATTGTTTCTTATCGTTTTTTGATTTAGGTATTAAAATTTTACATAACAACAACAAAAGCAAAACAAAATCATAGCAATAACATAAACATGTTGAATCAAACAACATTTTTAATTTGATTAAAATATTGTTTTAATTTGTTCTTGTATGTTTTCTATTTGCATATTTTTTTAATTGATTTAATTCTGGAAGCAAACGCATGGTTATAATTTCCTAGAATAGAATTATGATATTCAAACAGTACTACATTATGACATTTTAGAAACATATACTTTTGCTATATTAGCAAGTATATGCTGTGGACAACACTCTTATACATACTTGCCACTCTCCCGTAATAACATGCTCAGATCACACCCTGATTTATTATGACTTTCAATCTTTAGCATTTCAACCCCCAAAAGTAACCTGGAGATTCAATGAATCTGTGCTTCACGACCTTCTGACTACTTCAAAACAAATGATACCCCTGATATCTTCTCAATGACCCTCTGGAAAGTCCAAAAGGCAGTCATCTGATGACACCTCATAGTAATAGCTCCCAATTCAAAAAGGGAGAGACTTGCCAAAACAATTTGATTAACTGATGGTCCACAAAAGCTAGAATAGCAACACAAATTAAAACCAGACCCTGACATTCTCCAGAAAATAAACTCAGAGGTGAACATAATCTTAACCTCTTTTATAACATCAAGTGACCAATAAGCTGAATCAGCATTGTTATGAAAAGGGCGATGAGGCCGACAAGTTAGTGGATGCTAAGCTCCGCCCTATAATCTTAGCCTGCAATCTCTTGGCTATTATTGACTCCACTAATGTTCCAATTTACGACCCTAAAAGAAGATTAACTGAATTTCAAATGTATTACTGGATTACATTATACAGGTGGCAGGCTCGACCATTGGCGCCTTAAAACTGTCAATATTACTCTGTCCATTACAAGTGACGTCATTATTACAGGAGAGATTTTACGCGGTCGAAATTTACATGTGCCGCCCATACAGCCTCGTCGGTCTAACTTGTTTCGGCATTAGTGTTGCCTAAAAAATGACTACCACTGCTTTGCTGCGGCCTGTAGAAATGGGATGTGCCTCCCCGCGCCTCTTCACTAAAATCTTACATTTGGTTTATTGCTTGTATGGAAAAAATCACTTACCATTTGCATGATCAAGAAAAACAAGTTCCACTAGATCTGGGCCCCTGGTTATATATGTAGCTTTCTCCCATTAATCCTCCAGAATGACTCTTGAATAAGAGGACCACCTTCTTTACTATCTAACCATATACTGAATTATGCCCTTTTTATTCTACTGCATCAGACATTCGTAATAGGCAGTATTCTCTATATGCTATTACCGCCCCCTTTCACTCCCACTCCCAGCCTTCATCCTTCATTGTATATTTGTTTAATTTTTAATCTGTTTTTTACTGTGATTATGACCAGTATACTACATGATGTTTTCATTCCTGTTTGTAATCTATGATTGCTAAATGAAATGATGAAAAGTAAAAAAAAAATGAAATATCTTATATTGGATGTAATCACACATGCAACCATAATACAGAGACATTACATATTATGTGAAGGGTATTCTACACTAGGGAATAACTACATGGTCCAGAAAAACTGTAATCGTATTAATTTTTTTGTAATATGGAACGCCTCACAATATCCCTTGTAATTTCTGCAAGGAGCTGTGGCTCCTGCTGAGGCCATTCCAGTGGCAATGAATTTACATAACAGAGCACCTGCTGCCCACTCTGCACCACAAATGGAATCAGGGTGCCCAATATGTGGCATTTTTGCCCATATTCCTCAGATATTGGAGCGCAGGACCTAGTAAGGGCCCACAGCTACGACCGAGAGAAACTCATGATGCGCATGTCTGAGTTTAAGTATGTTTTGGGTGACACGCAAACACAGGGAGAACATACAAACTCCACACAGATAAGGCCATGGTCGGGAATCGAACTCATGACCCCAGTGCTGTGAGGCAGAAGTGCTAGCCACTTAGCCACCGTGCAATGAGGCTTTTCAACATTATCCTTACTATATTTACCATATTTTCATAGGCTCTTCCTAAGTAATAACAATCAATCACAGAACAAGTCTAAAAGCTAAAAAGTATTTTTAAAAATTTGCATCTCTCTGTTAAAAATATTTATGGCTCTACAGCTGTCTCTAACTTATACTTGCCTACTTTTTAAATCTGTACTCCGAGAGGTCGGAGTACAGATCATGCGACAGAGGGTAGGAGGGGGCGTGATGACGTTATTATGTCAATATAGCCCCGCCCCTACCATAAAAGACAGAAATTCAAGGTATTGAATAGCAGGGGGCGAGGCTTAATGATGCGATTAAGCCCCGTCCCTCACTATTCAATGCCGTGAATTTCAGCATTTTACAGGGGCCGGGATGTTTGCCTACTCTTGCCGACTCTTCTGGGAGCCTCCCTGCAATTCCGGGAGAGTGGGCAAGTATGCTCTAACTATTGTGTGATTTTTACCCCACAAATAATGATATTTATATATATATTCATGTCTTCACCAGTAATTTTCATATATTTGTCACTATTTTTAATAATAATTTGTCACCATTATTTATAATAATAATAATACAATTTACAATGTGCAACCCAATTTGCAATATCAGTATATATTACTGTCAATATATATGGTTTATTGCTTATAAACTACTACGACCTGAAAATACCTATTGCACAAGAATATAGATCCGTACTGGTGATTTATCAACTGCATTGCAAAGTGCTCATATGACCCCTGTGATGAAATCATTTTGTAAACACACCCACCATTGTAAAAGTTTATAAATTAGCCTGCATTCATTCAAGAGCTCTCTCTGCCAAGAAACCATGGGTTATGCAAGTTGTATTCAAACTGTACTGTGAATTTTGTATTTTGCTGTAACTGTGAAATGTAACAAGTAAATACTTTTTTTGCTACAACATCTACCAGTTGGAATAAACATTTTACATTTATTTTGAAAATTAATTCAACACTATTCATAGTAACATTCTAACATTTGTACATTTCACACAGGTGGCACGATTTTAAACAACACCTAAAAAACAAATTATGGGGAAAAAACGGTGGACCCATGGTCTTGTTGAACCTCTGAAGTGCACAGCATTGGCCTGCATAGATGAATAAATAGTACAGGGTGTGGGACGTATAAACACCAGTGAAACTCCTGTCCAAGCCACATAACAATCACCATCAGGCAGGGGCGGTTTGGTCATAGGCTTTACTGGGAATTTGCCTAATGAGGCCGACTGTAGGTCGTCTGATGTTTGTTTTATTTGTCATCACACTTTTTTCTTTATTATTAGTTTTTTAATCACTGAAATGGGATCTGGTTCATCCAGGCAACCCAGCACAAGACCGAATTAGAGGGTTGCACCGGGGGCTCATGCCACAGGCCCTTCTCTTTCAGGTTGCACTCTGGACCAGAGATGCCAGCTTTGGAACAGCGTGGTAGTTGGTGGCTGGCCCCTTCCCCAGGACCAGCCACCTTCCTTCTAGTGGCCCCAGATAGTACCTCCCTTCCCCTATGTGTGGCCTCACCCTATCAAAGAAGAAACAGATATCACATGGGATGCACCCTACGAGACAGGTGCCGTCCCATGTGCACAGAGAAGCAAGCGCGGCTGCAACAAGGTAAGTGTGAGGGCTGGGGGCTTATGTCAATGTAATGTGTGGGTGAGAGAGTGATGCCCCAAAACCCAGTTGAACAGCACAGAGGAGTGCATAAGCGATGTTAAAATGCAGGGCTACAAGGGGTTAATTTTGCTCCTGGAGACTTGTGACCAGGAGTGATTGACAGGAGGAGGATGAAGGCCCTGATTGGCTGGGGGAGTAACAGGAAGAGGATGTGCAGGAAGGAGGAGGAAGAGAGATCAGGATGGTAGAAGGAACAAGGGGGGCTGAGGTGCAGCCGAGCAGAAAGAAGATAAGCTGCTGCCAGAACTGGTGACATTCCCAGCAAAGCGGACGGAGAACAGCTGGGGACACGCAGTGGGGCGCCAAAGACAGTCTCCACTAACTACAGAACCCTCTCAAGGTAAAACCCTAGCCTGCAGTGTATTGCACACACCCCAGTGTCAGAGGGAAGAGTGATGAGAGCATCTACCCAAAACTGCCATTGCATTCTGGTACAAGGAAGGATTGTGAGAGTTTTTCCCCCAGATCATACCTTTACACAGGCTGCAGGGAACAATTAAGCTATATCCTATGTGTTGCTGATATCTGGACACTATCCCCTGTTGCAGAGCAAACGTGCTAATATTGATTCATTGACTGTTGAGGGAACAGCGCCATCTTGTGGCTGAACTGAGCAACCGCCCTGCTTTCTACTATAATACTTAACCTTTCTGGAAACCTCTGCAGGACATTGGAACACTACCAAATTCCTGTGCACAGGTCAGCCCAGGACTGAGTGTAAAATATGGTAACGTTACCGGGCATAATATTGGTGCACCAAATGTTTTAGATGATGTTAAGGTTATGAGATTTACCTAAGAGTTGATTTATTGATATTGAAGCTGTGACATTCAGTGTTAGCGGTACCTCTGCGATTCAAGTTAACCCAGAGGGAATAGCACGGTACCCCAAACACCTGAATAAGAAGGAGCCCTCTAGTGGGCGTGGTAGTGACCGTAAGAGTCTTGATATTATTGATGGTTCTTGCATCATCACCAGTCAGATATTGTTAACTTGAAAGTAGTAACTGTGATTACCAGTGTGCCTTAATAGACAATGTGCATTGAAGATGTTATCGCTATTGTGCCTTATACTCACCAGGTGTATGTTATATGTTAAATGCTATTGTGCTCTATGCTGATCAAACGCATTATTTTGTCATTACCATTGAGCTGAAGGGGTCAGTGGCGCGGTGACTTACCGAAACTATCCTTACCGCATTCTCAATAAACCCAAGTTGTTTGACCAATCCTTGTCCCTTTCATTGAAGTATTTATCTCCTAACCACCGGATATCCGAACAGAAAAGAACCTGACTCATGTCTGGAGTACAAGGTAAGGGAAGGATTTCCCATCAGTATTTGACCACCACAAGAGCAGAGGGGGTTTATGTTAATGTAATGTGTGTGTGCGTGCGTGTGTGCATGTGAGGGTGGGGGTGCCTATGTCAATGTAATGTGTGTGTGAGGGCAAGGGATCTTATGTCATTGCATACCTCTCAACATTTAGAATCCCAAAAGAGGAGAAAATAAGCACAGCCTGGTCCATCCAAACTCCGCCCCCAAATGGCACATTTCTGTAAAGCTCAGCCTGCTTTCATGATAAACCCCATCCCTTTTGCGGTCTGCAAAACGTGTTGTCCCGCCAAAATCGGGACAGTTGGGGGGCATGTATAAGGGTACAGGGGTATGTAGAAGGGGAAACATTAGGAATAGATAATATCAGTGCCGTAACTAGACATTTTAGTGCCCTGGGCGAGACAGGGCACCGGTGCCCCCCATCTAAGTTGGAGTGACATTTGACAAGTGGGTGTGGCCAAGCTAATGTGGGGGTGTGGCTAGCACTTTACTGAAAGAATCATTTTCCACATATTTGCAAATGCATGATATATCTCACAGATTGTAAGTTTGCGAGCAGGGTTCTCTTACCTCTTTGTCTGTATGTATTACCCAGTATTGTTTTATTAATGTTTGCTGGCGCTATATAAATAAATGATGCGGATGATGATGATGATAGATATATATATATATATATATATATATATATACAAGTTAACCCGTGCATGATACTCATGCATTCTAGTCAAATCAAGATACTTATGGTCTTAAAAAAGTTCTTGTCATGCATTTGGGCCTAGCCCAGGCCTCCTCAGGGGAAGATCGTTACTTCCCGACGCAAGCACCCTTTTTAATGTGTGTTCATGAGGTAAAATTACCTCACGAAAATGAGTTTGACCCCTCAACTCGTAAATTTAGCCTTTACTACCCATCCCACGGGGGGAAGGGGGGATGATGGAAGTTAACTGACTTGACTATTCTAATTTTTTTGTCAAATAATGTCAGTATACCAAATTTCAGGTCAATTGGATGAGCCCTTTCTGAGAAAATAGTTTTTTCCACACACACACACACACACACACACACACACACACACACTAACGCACGCCTCTACACATGTGTGTTCATGAGGTAAAGTTACCTCACGAAAATGAGTTTGAGCCTTACCAAATTTCAGCCCTTTTTGAATTTTTTTTTCCCACACACACTAAGAATTTAGTAGGTCAGTGTATAACTCTGCCCAGCAGGTGGCGCTGCAACTTGTTTTTTTTTCCACACACAGACGCCACTAAGCATTTATATATTAGATATATATATATATTAGAGATGAGCGCACTCGGATTTTGTGAATCCGAGCCCACCCGAACCTTTCCGATCTGAGTCGGATCCGAGACAGATCCGGGTATTGGCGCCAAATGAAAACTTGAAACCGAGGCTCTGAGTCATAATCCCGCTGTCGGATCTCGCGATACTCGGAACCTATAAATTCCCCGCTAGTCGCCGCCATCTTCACTCGGGCATTGATCAGGGCATTGATCAGGGTAGAGGGAGGGTGTGTTAGGTGGTCCTCTGTTCTGGTAGATATCGTGCTGTGCTGTTTAGTTCTGTGCTGTGCTGTGCTGTGCTGTGCTGTGTTCTGCAGTATCAGTCCAAACCAATCCTGCAGTATAAGCCCATTGGTACTGCAATATTACCAAGTTCACACATTCAGCAGTAAAAGTCCAGTGCTACAAATATTACAAAGTTCACACATTCTGCAGTATCAGTCCAGTGGTGCTGTGTGCTGTGCTCTGTCAATTTTGAGTTCAGTGGTGCTGCTGGGTCCTGTGTGCTGTGTCCTGTTCAGTCCAGTGGTCCTGTGTCCCGTGCTCTGTGCTTCTAAGGGCATAGTTATTTCCCCAATATTCCCAAGTGTTTAAAAAAATTTAAAAAAAGTTAATAAAAAAAAAAATACAAAAAACTAATTAACAATTTTTTTAATTACAACAAAATTTGCCAAACCAATCCTGCAGTATAAGCCCATTGGTACTGCAATATTAACAATTTCAAACATTCAGCAGTAAAAGTCCAGTGGTACTGCTACAATATTACAAAGTTCACACATTCTGCAGTATCAGTCCAGTGGTGCTGTGTGCTGTGCTCTGTCAATTTTGAGTTCAGTGGTGCTGCTGGGTCCTGTGTGCTGTGTCCTGTTCAGTCCAGTGGTCCTGTGTCCCGTGCTCTGTGCTTCTAAGGGCATAGTTATTTCCCCAATATTCCCAAGTGTTTAAAAAATTAAAAAAAAGTTAATAAAAAATTTTTTTTTTTTTTTTTTTAAAAAAAAAATTAAATAACAACAAAATTTGCAAAACCAATCCTGCAGTATAAGCCCATTGGTACTGCAATATTACCAAGTTCACACATTCTGCAGTATCTTGTGCTACATATAATGGAGAGCAAAAATTTGGAGGATAAAGTAGGGAAAGATCAATACCCACTTCCTCCTAATGCTGAAGCTGCTGCCACTAGTCATGACATAGACGATGAAATGCCATCAACGTCGTCTTCCAAGCCTGATGCCCAATCTCCTAGTACAGGGCATGTAAAATCCAAAAAGCCCAAGTTCTCAAAAAAAAGCAAAAAGAGAAACTTAAAATCATCTGAGGAGAAACGTAAAGTTGGCAATATGCCATTTACGACACGTAGTGGCAAGGAACGGCTTAGGCCCTGGCCCGTGTTCATGACTAGTGGTCCATCTTCACCCAAGGATCTTAGCCCTCCTCCTCCTCCTCCCCTACAAAAAATTGAAGAGAGTTATGCTGTCAGCAACAAAACAGCAAAAAACTCTGCCTTCTAAAGAGAAATTATCACAAATCCCCAGGGCGAGTCCAAGGGTGTTGGTGGTTGTCAAGCCTGACCTTCCCATCACTGTACGGGAAGAGGTGGCTCGGGAGGAGGCTATTGATGATGTAGCTGGCGCTGTGGAGGAACTTGATGATGAGGATGGTGATGTGGTTATTGTAAATGAGGCACCAGGGGGGGAAACAGCTGATGTCCATGGGATGAAAAAGCCCATCGTCATGTCTGGTCAGAAGACCAAATAATGCACCTCTTCGGTCTGGAGTTATTTTTATCCAAATCCGGACAACCAATGTATGGCCATATGTAGCTTATGTAAAGCTCAAATAAGCAGGGGTAAGGATCTTGCCCACCTAGGGACATCCTCCCTTATACGTCACCTGAATAACCTACATAGTTCAGTGGTTAGTTCAGGAACTGGGGCTAGGACCGTCATCGGTACAGGGACACCTAAATCCCGTTGTCCAGTTGGATACACACCAGCAACACCCTCCTCGTCAACTTCCTCCACAATCTCCATCAGATTGAGTCCTGCAGCCCAAGTCAGTAGCCAGACTGAGTCCTCTCCAATACGGGATTCATCCGAGGAATCCTGCAGCGGTACGCCTACTACTGCCACTGCCACTGCTGCTGTTGCTGCTGTTAGTTGGTCATCTTCCCAGAGGGGAAGTCGTAAGACCGCTAAGTCTTTCACAAAACAATTGACCGTCCAACAGTCGTTTGCCATGACCACAAAATACGATAGTAGTCACCCTATTGCAAAGCGTATAACTGCGGCTGTAACTGCAATGTTGGTGTTAGACGTGCGCCCGGTGTCCGCCATCAGTGGAGTGGGATTTAGAGGGTTGATGGAAGTATTGTGTCCCCGGTACCAAATCCCGTCGAGATTCCACTTCACTAGGCAGGCGATACCAAAAATGTACAGAGAAGTACGATCAAGTGTCCTCAGTGCTCTGAAAAATGCGGTTGTACCCACTGTCCACTTAACCACGGACATGTGGACAAGTGGTTCTGGGCAAACGAAGGACTATATGACTGTGACAGCCCACTGGGTAGATGCATCGCCTTCCGCAGCAACAGCAACAGCTGCATCAGTAGCAGCATCTACAAAATGGCTGCTCGTGCAAAGGCAGGCAACATTGTGTATTACAGGCTTTAATAAGAGGCACGACGCTGACAACATATTAGAGAAACTGAGGGAAATTATCTCCCAGCGGCTTACCCCACTTAGACTCTCATGGGGATTTGTGGTGTCAGACAATGCCAGTAACATTGTGCGGGCATTAAATATGGGCAATTTCCAGCACGTCCCATGTTTTGCACACACCATTAATTTGGTAGTGCAGCATTACCTCAAGAGTGACAGGGGTGTGCAGGAGATGCTTGCGGTGGCGCGCAAAATTGCTGGACACTTTCGGCATTCAGCCAGTGCCTACCGCAGACTAGAGGCACGTCAAAAAAGCATGAACCTGCCCTGCCATCACCTCAAACAAGAGGTTGTGACGCGCTGGAACTCCACCCTCTATATGCTGCAGAGGATGGAGGAGCAGCAAAAGGCCATTCAGGCCTACACAGCCACCTACGACATAGGCAAAGGAGTGGGGATGCGCCTGAGTCAAGCGCAGTGGAGACTGATTTCCGTGTTGTGCAAGGTTCTCCAGCCGTTTGAACTTGCCACACGAGAAGTCAGTTCCGACACTGCCAGCTTGAGTCAGGTCATTCCCCTGATCAGGCTGTTGCAGAAGTAGCTGGAGAAAGTGAGGGAGGAGCTGGTAAAGCATTGCGATCCAACAAAGCATGTAGCTCTTGTGGATGAAGCCCTTCGTACGCTTTGCCAGGACCCGAGGGTGGTCACTCTTTTAAAGTCAGAGGAATACATTCTTGCCACCGTGCTCGATCCTCGGTTTAAAGCGTATGTTGTGTCTCTGTTTCTGGCGGACACAAGTCTACAGCGGTGCAAAGACCTTCTGGTCAGGAGATTGTCCTCTGAAGAGGACCGTGACATGCCAACAGCTCCACCCTCATTTTCTTCCACATCTATGGCTGCGAGGAAAAAGCTCAGTTTTCCTAAAAGAGCCGCTGGCGGGGATGCTGATAACATCTGGTCCGGACTGAAGGACCTGCCAACCATTGCAGACATGTCTACTGTCGCTGCATTGGATGCTGTCACAATTGAAAAAATGGTGGAGGATTATTTTGCTGACACCATCCAAATAGACATGTCAGACAGTCCATATTGTTACTGGCAGGAAAAAAAGGCAGTTTGGAAGCTCCTGTACAAACTGGCTCTATTCTACCTGAGTTGTCCCCCCTCCAGTTTGTACTCGGAAAGAGTTTTTAGTGCAGCGGGGCACCTGGTCAGTGAGCGGCGAAGGAGGTTGCTTCCTCACAACGTTGAAAAAATGATGTTTATAAAAATGAATAATCAATTCCTCAATGAAGTACAGCACTGCCCTCCAGATAGTACAGAGGGACCTGTGGTTGTGGACTCCAGCGAGGACGAATTGATAATGTGTGAGGAGGAGGAAGTACACACTGTAGGGGGAGAGGAATCAGAGGTTGAGGATGAGGACGACATCTTTCCTCAGTAGAGCCTGTTTAGTTTGTACAGGGAGAGATGAATTGTTATTTTGGTGTGGGGGCCCAAACAAACCAATCATTTCAGCCACAGTAGTTTGGTAGGCCCTGTCGCTGAAATGATTGGTTTGTTAAAGTGTGTATGTCCTATTTCAACAACATAAGGGTGGGTGTGAGGGCCCAAGGACAATTCCATCTTGCAACTATTTTTTTGGCATTGTGTGACCATTCAACAGTCGTTTGCCATGTTCAAAAAGTAAAGGAAAATGTCAAAAAATTCAAAAAATTAAATCAAAAGTTAAATGCCCTGTCATTATTTAAAACAAGAGGGTTTGACGTGCTAGAATTAGTGTAGTGTTAATATGTTATAAACACTACACTTGGAACTTGGAGGAGGTATTGTGGCCCAGGTATCAAATTTAGTACCGGGGCCATCCCACTACACAGTCCAGAATTTTTTTTTTGGAAATTCAGAGCCGTGGAGGGTTTTTTATTAATTATATTGTGGTGACCACTCCTCTACGCAGTCCAGAAACATTTATTGGTGCGAATCATACAAGTTCAGGGTTTTTAAATTATATTGTGGTGACCCACTCCTCTACGCAGTCCAGAAACATTTATTGGTGCGAATCATACAAGTTCAGGGTTTTTAAATTATATTGTGGTGACCCACTCCTCTACGCAGTCCAGATACATTTTTTGGTGCGAATCATACAAGTTCAGGGTTTTTAAATTATATTGTGGTGACCCACTCCTGTACGCAGTCCAGATACATTTATTGGTGCGAATCATACAAGTTCAGGGTTTTTAAATTATATTGTGGTGACCCACTCCTCTACGCAGTCCAGGTACATTTTTTGGTGCGATAAGACCAGTTGATGGTTTTCTTATTATATTGTGGGGACCACTCCACTACGCAGTCCAGAAAGATACCTCGTTGCAACGTTTTGGACTAATAACTATATTGTGAGGTGTTCAGAATACACTGTAAATTAGTGGAAATGCTTGTTATTGAATGTTATTGAGGTTAATAATAGCGTAGGAGTGAAAATAAGCCCAAAAACTTGATTTTTGAACTTTTTATGCTTTTTTAAAAAAAATATCCGAATCCAAAACCTTAAATCCGAACCAAAACCTTTCGGCAGGTGTTTTGCGAAACAAATCCGAACCCAAAACATAGCGAAAATCCGAATCCAAAATACAAAACATGAGACACCAAAATTCGCCGGTACACATCCCTAATATATATATATATATATATATATATATATATATATATATATATATATATATATATAAAACACTGATATATATTACATTACACTGATAGTGCTGCCAAATTTGGCTATACATTGATTATGAGGACAAATTCAGAGCTAGGGGCAATTACAGATTTAAAAGTGTTACTATTTTACTATGGAAGATTTTGTCCCTGCTTTTTGAAAGGGTTCTCCCCCTAAATCTAAAAATAACAAATAATTTGGCATGATTTATTCAGTCCCATGGATGGACAGAGGGGGCGGGAATATAAATTAGTGTTGAAGCTGAGCAAAGAATCAGACTTACAAAAGTAAATTTAATTTGCAATACTGATGGCAGGAGTATGAGAAGACACAAGCTGCTCAGTAGTACGCATGACGTTGGTAGTACATACATATTATTTAACTTTGGGTGGTGATCCCTTTTAATATCTGACCAAATCAGAGCACTACACTAGTGTTGCTGTCTTATAAATACATATATTTTTAAAATAAATCTCTAGTTGTGAAACTAGTAGCAGCATCTACAGGTAAAGGGCATTACAATCTGAAACCCATTGGCATACTACTTTTGTGTATAGTAGGAAAAACGCAATAGTTGGAAACATTTTTAGTAAGGTTTTTTAGAAAATATCACAAACTGCTAAAAATGTAATTTATAACCTTAGTTGATTTATTGAGAGAGAGAGAGAGGGGGACTGCAGCTCTTACCTTCCGTCCTTAACTTCCGCAGTGGAATGCATGTGCGTTCCACTAACAGGAAGTTCTGAATTTGGAACGCAAGTTTGCCTTCCAAATGCCAAACTTCCTGCTCACATGCATTCCACCGTGGAAGTTAAGGGCTGAAGGCAGGTAGCGGGCGGCTGCTGCGCCCCATTGGGCTTGCGCCCTGGGCAACGGCACCGCCTGCGCATGCCTAGTTACGGCTATGGATAATATATTTAGATAGGGTACAGGAGATATAGCAGGGGGTGGAATAAATTAGGGGTACAGGACATATTTATTAGGAGTATAGGGGGATATAATAGGGGTACACTGATATGTAGAAGTGGGATAAATAATATATATAGATGGGGTACAGGGGGATATAGCAGGGGGCTAGATACAGTGAGAGTACAGGCAGAGAGCAGAGGTCCCTGTACATCTGCATCAGGACTACATCTCCCGGCGTGCTCTGCGGCGTGGGCTGGAAGTGGTGCTGATTGGCAGGTGGGCAGACCAGTGAGAGCTCTTGGTGTTGGAGAGTGCAGCGGCAGTGACAATACAGCAAGTGCCGGGGCACATGGGGGACGGGCAGCCAGGGGAGGGCAGTGTGTAAAGGGGCTTATTGGGACAAACTGTATGGCCGGTAGGACAGTCCACTGAATCAGGACTGTCCCGCTGAAATTGGGACAGTTGGGAGGTATGTCAATGCGATATGTGTTTGAGTGCAGGGGGGCTGATGTCAATGTAATGTGTGTGTGTGTGCGCGCGCGGGTGTGTGTGTGTGTGAGAGAGGACAGGGGGCCTATTTCAATATAATGTATGTGTGAGGTCAAACAGGCTTATGTCTGTTACGAGCCGCGGTGGTGCCCAGGCGCCGCGACTCTCCTACCTCCGTCCCGGCCATCGCTATGACGACCGGGACGTCACTTCCGAGGGCTCGCCGGCCGCTGCCATAGCAACGGCCAGACGCTCTTCTATCCAGCGCCGCGTCCCGGCATTACAGGGCAGCCGGGCGCGTGCGCAACAGCGGGGCAAGTCTGCAGGCTGATTAATTCCATCAAGGAACAGCCTGTGGGCAATTAGAGTACTGGGCTCTAATTGGTCTGTTTCAGTATTTAAGGCAGGGAGGGCTTAGCTTCCAGTTCCTGTGTTGCTGCCTGCTGCTGTACTTTGGTGTTAACTTTTGGATTGAATTCTGCCGTGTATGACCCCTGCCTGTTTTCTGGATTTGCCTGTTTGCCTGTGCCCTTGACCTTCTTGCTAGTACCACCGATTCTGCTGATTTGTCCGTGACCTTGACCCTTGGCTTGTTTCCTGACTATTCTTCCTAGCAAGTGACCCCTGACCTCGGCCCCTCCTTTGGAACTGCTGCCTGCCATTATCCTCTGCTCCTGGGTTCCCCGCAGCTGATACATGCCACACGACCCTCTGTAGTCTGCAGCCAAGTCTGTCCCCACCACTAGGGGCTCCAGCGAACACCTGACTATCAGAGTAGACTCCGGGTGGTGTTGTATTGGTTGGAGGGGTTTCTGACAATGTCACTGTAATTTTTGTGCAAAAGCAGGGGGCTTATGGCAATCTAATGTGTGTAAAGGCAGGGGGTTTAGTACAATGTAATTGTAATGTGTGTGTGTGAATGCAGGGTGTTTATGGCAATGCAATGTGTGTGTGAAGGTAGTGGGGTTTATGGTAATGTGTGTGTGAAGACGTGGGGGGTTTATGGCAATGCAAAGTGTGTGTGTTTGTGTGTGTGTGTGTGTGTGTGTGTGAAGGCAGGTGGCTTAGAGCAATGTAATGTGTGTGTGAAGGCAGGGGGTTTATGGCAATACAATGTGTGTATGAGTGTGTGTGTGTGTGTGAAGGCAGGGGGTTTATGACAATGTAATATATGTGTGAAGGCAGGGGGTTTATGGCAATGTGTGTGTGTGTGTGTGTGTGTGTACTTGCATTCAAATGCATGTGGGGTAATTGACCTGTATACACACCAACACTGTGGGGACCTGAGTCATAGTGGGGACAAAAATTGAGGGCCCCACAAAACTTACCAAGGGTAGTCAATGCAGGGGACCTTGCTGATGTGCTCAGCATAAAAATCTGGCATTTCACCCGAGTCACTTTTGTCGGGACAACAGTGTGAGTGTGTCCTATGTGAAGGGGAGAGTGTGTGTGCACACGCCACCTCTGGAGGTCATACATAAGCAGGCACGTGCCACATGCAGTGCTCCTGCGCATTTTGCACTCAACAAGGATAAAGAAACGGTCGTGTCCCTCTGCTGATGAAAGTAAAATGGGGACAGTGGAGCATGACATAGCACACCAGAGACTCAGATTATAGCCTGGAGAGCAGTGGAGATGAGTATGCCCCTGAGGCTTTAGAGGAAAGTGGTTCAGACACCACCAGTGATGCCCCATTGCCTGCCAGTGGAGCAAAGTGCAGGTACCTAGCAATGTGTTCTACGCAGGTCCTTTCCTAACCTGCTGGCAGCAGGGTCGGAGAGATGGTGTAGTGTCTGTCCAAACGGTATCCAGAAACAGTGATTGCTCCAAGGCATATATCAAAAAGCAGTACTGTCTGTACTGTGAGAAAACCCTCTCAAAAATAGCCCGGCACAAGGAGCATATTCACAGCAATGAGACTGAAGTAGCCTGGGCCATGCAATTACCCAAGCTTTTAAAAGAAAGGTGCATGCATTTGGTAAATCTTCACAATAGGGGGAAGTTAGCACACAATGCTGAGGTACTGAGTACAGGATATGGCGTTCTGGTCCCGTGCAAAATTCCAGGCAAAGTGTCACGGTTCAACGTAGAAGCCACTTACTGGTATTGGCACAGCTAACCCGGAGGTGCGGAGTCTAAACGTACTCCTGGTCTTCACCAGGGACCCCCGCAAGGAAGTTTGGAATTAGCTGCAGGAGTACGCAGGTCGCGGCCCTCTGGGTCAGCCACCAGTGAAGTGGTGCTGGTAAATGGTGCTGTACAGACCAGAGGTAGGACGGTATAGGGATCAGGCAGAAACGTAGTGTTATGTGCGTATTCTCACTAACCAATAACGATTGTCGAACCTTGATTTGTGTTTCCAACGCACAACGATTTATTCTCAAAAAGTAGCAGAATAATTCAAGCGAAATAATAATAAGTACAGCCGTTACTTATCGCAGGCGCTCTGGATCCAGTGTGCAGTCATTCAATCCTGAAGTCTGGGGACAAGATGTCTGAACACTAGATGTAAAGCTGCTGCTTATATGCACACAGGAATACAGTAATACAATGGAGATGGTATAGCTTGCTTCTATTGGTACAGGTTTCAGGAAGGTCCAAGGGGTTGTCAATCATTGGCTAGTTCATCCTAAAGAATCCAAAGGAGGGGGTCATCTCTCCAGGGGGTATGCTCTGCTCTTCCCGCCAAGATTCCTTAGTCTTAAGTAGTTCATAATTCCCTATCATTCATAACTTGTGTATGCACTCTGTGATTCCTTCGCAGAGTGAACCCAACAGTAGCAAATGTAAAGAGGTTTATTATGATACCACACATGATATGATTCCTTCAACCTGTTCCATATATTTCACTAATGTGCATATAACTTATATTATAATACATAAATACTACTATATTTCGACATAAATGACTATGTGTTGCAACTACCATTAATGTGTACTATTTTACAAGTATGCGTGTTTGTGCGAATGTATAGTAAAAGACCAAATACTGTTGATGCCACGTGTTGCAGCTGCGTACGCCCTTCCACGCTGTAGCGTGCACTCATACGTCGTAGCGTACCGTACGCATCTTTTTAGACAAAGACAACCAAGTTTGCTCGATTTTAATTGAAATGACTTTATCCAATTTGCTGACTTCGACAGCTCCACCCTTTGATAGTGTAATAAACTATCACCCAATCACCGTTTCAAGTTCAGGATTATACAATACTTCTTCACAGACCATGATCTCGGTATCTGGTACCACCCTTTCAGTCTCTTTCTCAATGTTACTCCTAGGAGACCATTTTCCACACTTCAACACAGTAGGAACACATTTGACACATAAACCAATCGCTAAGATGACACCCAGTATAAGGAGAAGCGAGAACCAACCTGCCACCCTTTCCCCGACCTCATATAACGAAGAATTATGGTTCCTTCGAAATTCCCATTTCAGTTGCAGAATTTCATCCATCTTCTGGTCTATAACCTTCTTAGGGTCATCCGTATTATTGGTGATGTACGTGCAACATTTAACACCGAACTGGGTGGGCAGTGTAACACAGTACCTACCAGTAATAGAGGTGAGATAATTTAGTACCAGTCTATGTTGCACCAACTCCTTCTTGTACGCTTGTAGCTCCCTTCCAGTATACCTAGAGTGTCATCATACATCTCGGTGATATTATCTATTAATTAAGCTAGGTCTTGAATATATTTAAAGTTTAATGTTCCCCGAGCGTTCCTGGTGGGATCTAGAGCAACAATAACTTGAAACCCAGCGGTCTCACTAATCAATTTTGTAGCTATGGGCTCCTCACCAGGAATCATATTTCTCTTGCCACGGTGTTCATACTGTGTGTGTATGTATGGTGGTGTTGTAGTCTTGTGAATACCAACCATTTCTTCATGAGTAATAGTCATGATTTCAGGAACCAGTTTAGCTAAGAAGCACAAGCCCTTGGAACTCGGAGTCACCCAGGAATAAGCTTTTCTTCCACAAACAAAATACACATCATCAGGGAGACCATAAGAAACAGTATGCCCATTAATTATATCACACATAGTTTTGATAAAACTACCCATGCCCAGTGTCTCCATTTGCTCGAGACACGTGTCCGCATGGATGACATTCTTACAATTATCTATAGAGACTTTTCCAATGGATACCTTCTTATGTTTGGTTATACACCCTAATTTGTGACTTCCATCAACATTCCTGCCTATTGGTGACCTTGTGAGTCTCCCTCTAAAATTAGTGTGGTGAGCCATTGTCTGATCTGATGGGTCAGCTTCCCAATTCTCCATACATTTTGCATGAGAGATATTTAGACACAGCAAAAATCTGTCTACGGAGTATTGTCGAAGCGTCAGACTAGGGGAACTAGTGTTATTGTACCTCCCGTCTATGGGCCTCCCAACCCTTAATTTGAGTACTTCAGATATGTTTAGAGGGAATGGCACTAGTCCTATATTATGCTGCCCTTGTGGCACGTGAGAGCACACCCAACACTCGGTTTGGTTTAGCACCTTACCCACCAGGGAGTGATAATCCTCCAAAGGATGCCCGCCTATATTCAGAGTACTGGGGGAATGGCATCGTTGGATGCATCTCTCTTCAACTAGGGAGTCGCAAAACTTGCAGATACAATACTCATCAGACAATAGCCCCTCACACTGCCTCCGAGTTCCTGAGCTAGCAGACCTTTTCATAACCCCCGGACCAAGCTTGATAATGGGCTGCTCTGAGTATCCTAATAACTTTTCCTCTGCCTCCATCTCATCCGCATCACTACCAGAACCCTCCTCCCTCCTCCATCCTCCTTCACAAAAATAGAATGTCCTAGAAAAAGTAAAAACAAGGAAAATCCTGGAACAAAAGAAAAACAAAAACCGCCACTCCATCTCTGGAAAGATAGCTCTGGGGCAACGTCTCTGGTTTAGGTGTCTCTAATGCAGGCTTTAGGTCTCCCGGAACAGACTCACAAGTGACAAATCTATGTCGTCGGTCTTAGTTTTATCTTGCACTTTCTCCGGGATACGGACTCTCCTGCAGTGGGTGGAATGGACCCAAGTGTCTCTCTCTGCAACTTTCAGTGATGTAGTACTGGTCAGCAGCACTTGATACGGGCCTTCCCAACGGTCTGTTAAACAACCTGAACGTAAGAAATTGCGGATCATAACATAGTCTCCAGGTTCAACATCATGACAGTTCGTTTCTGGCATACTAGGTGACAGCATTTTTAGTTTTTGTTGTTGTTGCTTTAGCTGCCTACTCATTCTTATAAGATATTGTACAGTCACTTCATTATTACACTTCAAGTCATCTTGTGGACTCACGATCAAATGAGGTTGTCGGCCGAACAGTATCTCAAAGGGGGACAGATTAAGAGGAGGTCTAGGAGTGGGGTCGAATGCTATGGAGGACCAATGGCAAAGCCTCAGGCCATGCCAACCCAGTTTCAGCCATTACCTTACCAAGCTTGTTTTTTATAGTACCATTTACTCTCTCCACCTTACCACTGGCTTGTGGTCGGTAAGGGGTGTGAAGTCTGCTAAAGTGGGTACCCCTATCACGTTCAATGATTCTAGGGATACCGAACCTACATACAAAGTCTTGTACAATTTTCTTTGCAGTGAACACAGCAGTATTAGTGGCTGCCGGATATGCTTCTACCCAACCGGAAAACACATCAATACACACTAACACATACTTTAGATTCCTGCATGCTGGTAATTGGATATAGTCAATTTGTATTACCTGAAAAGGTCCGTCTGTAGGAGGGATGTGGGATAGCTCAGTTGGAATAGTTTTCCCGATATTTTTCATCAAACAAGTAAGACATGACATTGCCTTCTTACCAGCCTGAGAGGAAAATCCAGGAGCACACCAGTATGCTCTCACCAGTTTGCACATAACTTCTTTACCCAGGTGAGTCAGGCTGTGTGCTGCTTCAGCCAGGCTTGGATAGTACGTTCGGGGAGCTACAGGCTTACCTTGTCCATCCCTCCAGAGTCCTGAGGACTATTGACCACATCCCTTCGCCTTCCAGACCGCCTTTTCCTGCAGGGAACACAAATCTTGCATTTCAATTAGTTTCTGCATGTCTAATGTCTGAAAAACCATCATAGTCTCGGTCGATACAGTCATAGGTTGTCCTGCTGCCCATTTAGCAGCTTCGTCTGCCCTGTTGTTGCCCAATGACACTGGGTCTTTTTCAAAGGTATGGGCTTTGCACTTTATGATGGCTACTGTTCTGGGTAACTGTCTCGCTGTCAGAAGTCCTTTTATGTGTTGTGAGTGTGCCACTGGCGTACCTGCTGCTGTCGTTTCTAAGACGCCAAAGGGCCCCAAAATCGTGCACTACCCCAAAGGCGTACCTAGAGTCAGTATATATATTAGCTGATTTACCCTCTGCCAACTCACACGCTCTCCTTAATGCTACTAGTTCCGCCACCTGGGCTGAGTGAGGTGGACCAAGGGGTTCAGCTTCTACCACATCCTGATCGTCTACAACAGCGTAACCAGTACATAGCTCTCCCGTCTCTGTCTGTCTATGACAACTCCCATCTGTATAAAACGTAAAATCTACATTTTCTAAGGGGGTGTCACGTATGTCGGGCCTTGCAGTAAAGGTCTGATTCAGGTGTTCCATACAGTCATGCGTGTCAGTATTCTTGCCTAACTCATCATCAACCAGGGTCTCCTCACCTCCCACCCTTTGTGTCTCTAGAGACACATATGGAAGGTATGTAGCTGGATTTAAGGTGCTACATCGTTTGATGGTGACGTTTGAGGGTGCCATCAGGGCTAGTTACCACTTTGTGAATCTAGCTGAAGAAACATGTCTGGTTTGGGCTGAATTTAACAGAGCTGATACAGCATGGGGTGTATAGACAGTTGAATTATGTCCTAATACTACGTCCTCGCTCTTACTTACCAGAAGAACAGTTGCTGCTACACTTCTGAGACATGTTGGGAGTGATCTTGCCACAGTGTCCAATTGTGCACTGTAGTATGCTACCACTCTGCTAGCGTCACCATGTTTCTGTGTCAGGACACCTGCTGTACAACCATCAGCTTCCATACATTATAGCTCAAAAGGCTTTTCATAATCAGGTATTCCCAATGCAGGTGCTCTAGTCAGACTATCTTTAAGATTAAAGAACTCTTGCTCTGACTCTTCTGTGTGTACGACACGTTCTGGTTTTGAGGAAGAGACTAGCTCCTGCAATGGTAATGCCAGAATAGAAAAACCTGGGATCCAGGATCTACAGTATCCACACATCCCCAGGAAAGTACGAATCTGCTTCTGGCTCTGCGGCAGAGTCATGTGTTGTATGGCCTCAATCCTGTCGGTTGTCAAGTGTCTTAGCCCCTTGGTGAGGCAGTGTCCTAAGTATTTAACCTTAGTCTGACATGGCTGTAATTTATCCTTTGCCACCTTGTGCCCTGTTTGTGAGAGATGGAGCAACAACAATTTAGTATCATGTAAACATGACATAAAAGAATCAGAGCACAGCAACAAATCGTCCACATATTGAATTAGAACAGACCCATTGGGGGGTTGAAAGGATTGCAAACAGTCATGTAAGGCCTGGGAGAAAATACTGGGGCTGTCAATGAACCCCTGGGGAAGTCTGGTCCATGTGTATTGCACTCCCCGGTAGGAGAATGCAAAAAGGTATTGGCAGTCAGGGTGAAGAGGGACTGAGAAGAAAGCGGAACATAGATCAATGACATTAAAGTGACTAGCAGACGGTGGAAACTGCATGAGGATGACAGCTGGATTCGGCACTATGGGGAATTGGCTCTCAACAACTTTATTAATTCCCCTTAAGTCCTGGACTAATCTATAGCCCCTCCCCCCACTCTTCTTCACAGGGAAAATGGGACTATTTGCTGTACTGGCTGTACGAATTGAAATCCCTTGTTGTAACAGCCTCTCAATAACAGGATATACCCCTAGTTCAACCTCCGGTTTTAATGGATACTGTGGGATTTTTGGAGCTATCCTACCACTTTTTAGATTGACCATGACAGGGGCTACGTTTGCCATCAGTCCAGTGTCCTGTCCATCTCTGGTCCATAGTGAACCTGGTATTTCCAGCAACATCCCCTTTACTTGAGATGGACTTTGTTCTATAACAGGAGAGTGTAACATTAACCTTTGAGGGGTGTCCAATATATCCTGCACCTCATGTGCGACCTTCTCCGGTATATCTAAGAACACACCATCTGAAGTACAGTATATGACACATCCCATTTTACATAACAAATCTCTTCCCAGCAAGTTAGTAGGAGCCGCCGCAGCCAAGAGAAATGAATGCTTGGTATGCAGGGGCCCGATAGTAACTTCAGCGGGTTTAGTTAGTGGATAATGCAACACTTTTTTGTTGTATTAATCAACCACACTTTATCTTTTACATTATTTAGTACCTCTGAATTAAAACTTCCTATTGTTGGGAAAGGCCTAACACACTCCTTGGTCATCTTGACCCATGTGTCGCAATGCGCAGTTGCGTATGCACCATATTTCTTAAACATAAGGTACCTAGCTGACCCCAGCGGTCCTTCCTTAAGCAGCACAACATCAACCATCTCTAGCGTTTGATTCGCACCCATTGTGAAAACAACCTATTTCTCAACGTTACGCAAAAAGACTTTTTACCTGTTCTCCTTTCAAACAGAACCTACTAGACATTTTTATCCATGGACGGTTTCACCGGCTACGCCCACACACCTCCTAACACAGAAATATCACTATGGACAACGGAAATATCAGCTCCTCGATATCCTGGGTCTCCACAAAATCTGTTCAGTATTACTGAACTGGTAGTACCGGAGTTTTTATACCCGTTTGTACCAACGTAATTCCTCCAGCCGTTCAACCCAAGTCACAAGCACGGTTGCAAAACCATGCGGTCCGATCGCACCGATTAGCAATACTAACTATCGCTAAACCTTCCGATTGCCCTTGGGGAGAAAGTTTCCAAAAGCTTTTTAACTGTTCTCTTTTCAAACAGGGCTTTTGCTGCCAGTATACCTGCCTTGTATACTACCTCGGTTGTCCAGCCCGCCTCGTCAAACGGCAACCGATATCCCTGTCTTTTTGACAGTAAATCAACTTTCACTTCAAAATCATACAATCACCAAACACATACACCTTAGTTTTCTGCGCAGAAAATCAAAGTTCCCAACAATATTAATAATATCCCAGAGGTTTTCACAAGTAATTATACTATGCACATATAATAACTATCAAATCGATTGTTTAACCACGTGGCAAATCTACCGGAAGTTTGCGTACGCACAGCAGGAAATACACATACGCTAAGCAATGCAATACAGTTAAAACGCACAATGACAGTAAAAAGAAACAGTTTTCTCTTTTGTCCCTAGGTTCTAGTTAGCGTGCCCTAGATACTGTAAAACGGACATTCGGTTTCACAACACAGAGTAAAATTCAGGTTTTAAACACATTGCGTTCTTACCCGTATATGACGCGTCTCCACCCTTTGTTGCGGAACCGAAATCCGTTGGTTTTGCGTATCGTCCGGCAACGAAACCTCCAAAGCTCACGAGCCCCCAAATTGTCATGTGCGTATTGTCGCTAACCAATAACGATTGTCGAACCTCGATTTATGTTTCCAACGCACAACGATTTATTCTCAAAAAGTAGCAGAATAATTCAAGCGAAATAATAATAAGTACAGCCGTTATTTATCGCAGGCGCTCTGGATCCAGTGTGCAGTCATTCAATCCTGAAGTCTGGGGACAAGATGTCTGAACACTAGATGTAAAGCTGCTGCTTATATGCACACAGGAATACAGTAATACAATGGAGATGGTATAGCTTGCTTCTATTGGTCCAGGTTTCAGGAAGGTCCAAGGGGTTGTCAATCATTGGCTAGTTCATCCTAAAGAATCCAAAGGAGGGGGTCATCTCTCCAGGGGGTATGCTCTGCTCTTCCCGCCAAGATTCCTTAGTCTTAAGTAGTTCATAATTGCTTACCATTCATAACTTGTGTATGCACTCTGCGATTCCTTCGCAGAGTGAACCAAACAGTAGCAAATGTTAAGAGGTTTATTATGATACCCCACATGATATGATTCCTTCAACCTGTTCCATATATTTCACTAATGTGCATATAACTTATATTATAATACATAAATACTACTATATTTCGACATAAATGACCATGTGTTGCAACTACCATTAATGTGTACTATTTTACAAGTATGCGTGTTTGTGCGAATGTATAGTAAAAGACCAAATACTGTCGATGCCACGTGTTGCAGCTGCGTACGCCCTTCCACGCCGTAGCATGCCCTCGTACGTCGTAGCGTACCGTACGCATCTTTTCAGACAAAGACAACCAAGTTTGCTTGATTTTAATTTAAATGACTTTATCCAATTTGCTGACTTCGACAGTAGTAAGGCGATCCAAGGCTGCGCAGTACAGAGGAGGCACACAAGAGCTAGGTCAAACGGTCCGGGGTCATAGCCGAAGAGGAGAATAATGCCCAAGGGAGATCCGTAGGGAGTGTCAGACAAGCCGGGTCAGGAGCCAGAAGGTCAGTCCGAGAATAGCTAAACACTGGGAGATGCTAGAGCAGGGGAACCATTCCACAATACTCTGGCACCCTCCTGGTGCCAGAGACTTCCTGATATAGGAAGTGCCATCTGCCTATTGGAGAGCGGGGGTCAGGTGAATGGAATAGTGTCCTGTTGCTAGGCAACGGGACCTGGCCGCCGGGCGGAAGTACATCATTCGTCCCGTTGCCTAGCAACGGAACATGTGGACTCGGAGACAGGGGCCCGTCCCCAACACCGAGTGAAGGTGCGGGGACGGCGCCTGACACAAAGAGATTGATGTCGAAGTCTTCATGCACTGTGCAGCCTGCCAAGGTTTGTTTGGAAGGAAATACCTGTGGCGACACTTGAAGAAATGTAAGCTAAACCAAAGGGGTAATAAGTCCAGGTCCAGGTCCAGTAGCCCTAGGGAATTTATGAGGACCCCATCTTAACCAACTTAACAACCAGTGAAGTGCACCCCGGGGGTGTTGAATATAAGATGCTTATCCACTTATATCTGGTAGCGACCCTCATGATCTTATGGTCCAGTTTTTATGTTTTTATGCTTTTTATTTTTTATTTGTTATTTTGTATGAGATATCACTGTAATAAAATCCTTGTAGTTAAACGGTATCACACTAGATCTGTTCTTTTTTCTCTTATATCCATAAATGGAATATGTCTCTCTGAGAGAAAGATCCTGATCATCTCAATGGAGGATTCTTTAAACCCAGGCCTGTTTTTTCTTCTTATCTTGTAAGTGCAATCATATACGGAGTTTGGGTGAAGACACCATAAGATATCTATAATTAAGGCAGATATATATTCTGTATCTGGTGAGTGGATTCACATAAGAAGAAAGGATTGAAGTTCATCTCACATTCACTATACAACGTTATTTATTGTTACTGTACTACACTATGTTGTGTTTTTATATATTTTTTATGTTATGACGTCACTTATTGGAGGAAGGATCTGAATGAAGTTGACCCTTACACTCATCTCCAAAATGTAAGTATTTTTCCATTTTTTTATCACCTATATATACTGATAAGAAGATCAATTTTTTTTTTGTACCTACTTACATATTATTATTATTATTATTTTTATCCTTTATTTGTTTGGTGCCACAAGGGTTCCGCAGCGCCGTACACTGAACAATACAGTAGACTATACAGGGTAAGACATTACTGAACAATAAACAATAAATACCAAACTTCAGAGGCTCCAGGCAGGCTAATGCAGTAAGGACGGAGCAGAAGAACAGGTATGGATACAGGAGGGAAGAGGGTCCTGCTCAAGTGAGCTTACATCCTAAGGGAGGGTAAACAAGACTCAGGCACAAAGGGAGTGAGTTGATGCATATGGGAGGGAGAAGGGGCCGGGAGGAGAGAGGGGAATATGCTACCTAATCATTTTATAATATTACATACAGTCAGATAATTATTATGTATTATAAATAAAACATGGTCAAGCAAGGGATCATGCATTGCCTTGATTGTCATAATTTTACAATAATTTTACATAGAAACATTTTAATTTTAGAAACACAACATACAATCATGTAGTTATCTTTTATAGTCATGGCCAAAAGTTTTGAGAATGACACAAGTATTGGTTTTCACAAAGTTTGCTGCTTCAGTGTCTTTAGACCTTTTTGTCAGATGTTTCTATGGTATACAGAAGTAAAATTACAAGCATTTCATAAGTGTCAAAGGCTTTCATTGACAATTACATTAAGTTTATGCAAAGAGTCAATATTTGCAGTGTTGACCCTCCTTTTTGAAGACCTCTGCAATTCGCCCTGGCATGCTGTCAATCAACTTCTGGGCCACATACTGACTGATGGCTGCCCATTTTTGCCTAATCAATGCTTGGAATTTGTCAGAATTTTTGGGTTTTTGTTTGTCCTCCAGCCTCTAGAAGATTGACCACAAGTTCTCAATGGGATTAAGGTCTGGGGAGTTTCCTGGCCATGGACCCAAAAATTCGATGTTTTGATCCCCGAGCCACTTAGATATCACTTTTGCCTTATGGCAAGGTGCTCCATCATGCTGGAAAAGGCATTGTTCGTCACCAAACTGTTATTGGATGATTGGGAAAAGTTGCTCTTGGAGGATGTTTTGGTACCATTCTTTATTCATGACTGTGTTCTTAGGCAAAATTGTGAGTGAGCCCACTCCCTTGGCTGAGATGCAACCCCACACGTGAATGGTCTTAGAATGGCTTAGAGTTGGCATGACACAGGACTGATGGTAGCACTCACCTTTTCTTCTCCGGACAAGCGTTTTTCCAGATGCTCCAAACAATCTGAAAGGGGATTCATCAGTGAAAATGACTTTATCCCAGTCCTCAGCAGTCCAATCCCTGTACCTGTTGCAGAATATCAGTCTGTCCCTGATGTTTTTCCTGGAGAGACGTGGTTTCATTGCTGGCCTTCTTGACACCAGGCCATCCTCCAAAAATCTTTGCCTTGCTTTATGTGCAGATGCACTTACACCTGCCTGCCGCCATTCCTGAGCAAGCTCTGCACTGGTGGTGCCCCAATCGCTTGCTGGATGTTCTTGGGCGCCCTGAAGCTTTCTTCACAAATATTTAACCCCTCTGCTTAAAGTTCTTGATGATCCAATAAATGGTTGATTTAGTTGCAATCTTGTTAGCAGCAATATCCTTGCCTGTGAAGCCCTTTTTGTGCAGAGCAATGATGCATGCATGTGTTTCCTTGCAGGTAACCATGGTTAACAGAGGAAGAAAAAAAGATTTCAAGCACCACTCTCTTTTTAAAGCTTCCAGTCTGTTATTCTAATTCAATCAGCAAGACAGAGTGATCTCCAGCCTTGTCCTCGTCAACACTCTCACCTGTGTTAACAAGAGAATCACTGACCTGATGTCAGCTGGTCCTTTTATGGCAGGGCTGAAATGCATTGAAAATGTTGTTTTTGGGATAAAGTTCATTGTCATGGCAAGGAGGGAAATTAATTGCAATTCATCTGATCACTCTTCATGACATTCTGGAGTATATGCAACTTGCCATCATAAAATCTGAGAAAGCAGACTTTGTGATAAATAATATTTGTGTCTTTCTCAAAACTTTTGGCCATGATTGTACATAACTATTGTCAAGTCGACTATGTATTTTCAGTAATTATCCCATGGAGAATAAGTTATTAAAATGCCTGAAAATGTACAATCGCCAAAAAGGAGCAAAATAGTAGTTTGCACTTTATGGATATTGTCAATCCATTTTATTTTTGGTGTCTTTAAAATGACTCCACACATCAAAAAGTGTATGGATTTGACATGCTAAATATGTGTAATGATGTTTACTGGTAAACAAATCTACATATATTATGCAAAATATTGTACAAAATAGATTATAATTTTTATGACCAATGTAAAAGAAATATAAGGGACTAAAACATACATGATTTTCATATGTTTCTCTTTTTCCCATTATGCGAGCTGTACTTGGTGAGGAACCTCGTAAGGAGCCCATAGATGTTGGAGAACAACCCTGGGACTTTGGCTAGGAACCCGTGACCGTGGCGAGAAACCCTGTGACATAGATGAGGAACCTTCCGAAAGTGCACTGTCATCATTTCCTGAGCGACCAAATGTCACTGTCAACCAGAAAATGTTGATGGGTAGGCAAGTGATCAGCAGTTGTGTCCAAAATACTTTAATGCAAATCTGTCAACATTTAAAGGACATGAAAGACTGTCTGATGAAAATGTAGCAAACTTTTGAGCATTTTTGTCATACTATGGTATGTTACCACCAGGCCATGTTGCATCTGCTGCTTCCAGGAAGCCTGAGCAAGCAGAGCCAGATATATACAACCTGCTTCTGCCCCTGTTCCATACCCTGCTTGGATGACTTGGAGTAAGTTACATTCCATCACTTCAAATATTGGGCCAGACAGTAAAAGATTGTGCAAAATACAATGAGTTGAGTGCTTCACTTTTGTTTGTGTGTTATTATTTTGATTATTTATTTCACTAAATAGTTTGAAAAACTATCTTGTCATTTCTTTTTTTCAATTTTTGAAAATATTTTTTATTACATTATTTCAAAGGTACTCACATAAAAAATAAGCAGTATTGACATATGCCATGAATGTGGTTCTGGATGAGCATTGACATCGTCTTCCTTCATCACACACTGTGCAACACGTTGATATATGTGAGGAAGATGGGGGGGGCAAAAATTGTCATTTAAGTTTTTTCGTGGCTCTTTGAAATTTTGCATTATTAACAAAAAAAAGCTTATAACTAGCATAACTGCCATATTGGTGAAATGTACTGTACATTTACTACATTTCTTTGTGGGGATAGTAAAAATCAACACTTACTAAATTGGATATAATAACATATTATATTGCCATTTCCAAAAATTCTATTGACTTCCATTGATCATTACCATGTAGGGTTTTACTTTTCATTAAAAACTGTTGATTTTGAAGTTGCACCCTCAAAGGATTGACTGTAATTGGACAGAGAAATGCCCAAAAGAGTGTCATTTGGTGAGCAGAAAGTGAGGTTAAATTCTGTGTAATTTGGTGGTTTGAAAATGCCACCCAACTCAAAGTGATTTTGTAGGCAGTAAGTGCGACCTATTTCAATGTCATTTGGAAGATAAAAAGGTCTGATTAGATTCAGAATATTGATAGGTTTATATCTGTTTTGCATTCTGCTAGTCACTCAGATCTGCTGTGCAGTTCAGGTGTGTTTCCCTTTGACTACAGATTGGAAGGCTTCTCACTTGTCCTGCACTCATTGCCAATGATAGCATTACACACTAGCATCCTGGTTCCTGTATCTGTATCCTATGGGATTCTGACCTTTCACTCAGGGCCGGATTTACCGCTAGGCAACCTAGGCACCTGCCTAGGGCCTAGCGGCTCTTGGGGGGCACAGATGGGGGGGACAGGAGCAATTAAAAAAAAAAATAGATTTCGGCGCCTCCCCCGACTCGTGGCAACCCCCCCCCCCGCGAATCGTGCGGGGGGGCATGAATCGGGGGAGGGGGGTTCGGTTGCCGCGAATCGGAGGAGGGGCCACACGGGGCTAGTGTGGTGGCTGGTCTCCTCCCTCCCTCCTCTGTGTGGCCTGCTGTGTGTCACATGGGACGTGCACCACATCACAGGTGCCGTCCCATGTGTGAAGGGGATGAAGACAGCTCCACGGCTTCTAGATGGAAAAAGGTAAGTTGGGGGATGGGTGGGGTAATATAGTGTGTGTGTGTGTGTGTGGCCACTGCGTCCGTGTATTATGTGTGTGTGAGGGGCCACTGCGTGCGTGTATTATGTGTGTTCGAGGGGCCACTGCGTGCGTGTATTATGTGTGTGTGAGGGGCCACTGCATGCGTGTATTATGTGTGTGTGTGAGGGGCCACTGCGTGCGTGTATTATGTGTGTGTGAGGGGCCACTGCGTCCGTATATTATGTGTGTGTGAGGGGTCACTGCGTGCGTGTATTATGTGTGTGTGAGGGGCCACTGCGTGCTTGTATTGTGTGTGTGTGTGTGAGGGGCCACAGCGTGCGTGTATTATGTGTGTGTGAGGGGCCACTGTGTGTGTGTGAGGGGCCACTGCGTGTGTGAAGAGGGGGGGGCCCAAACCGATATCTTGCCTAGGGCCCCATGAGGTGTAAATCCGGCTCTGCTTTCACTAAGCAGCTATAAGGCGCCATCTCCGCATTGACTCTAAGTGCAGGAGGTGGCCGTCTGTCTTTTCTCGATGCCTACCAATTAGGGCACACTATAATATTATATATATATATATATATATATATATATATATATATATATATATAAAACACAAAAGGGAAGGGGCGCCAAACATAGTGCATTACAAATGACAATGCATTAGATACAATCCACACGTGTATAATTCCCATATCAGAGAGACGGATAAAATTGGCTTGAAAAGTGTGCTTGTGAAACCTCTCTGGATACCATCTGTTATGGAATACTGGAACACTAAATGATTGTCTCAGGCAGGTACACCTCCCAACAACGTTAGCAGCAGCACCACAGTTCCAAAGTGACTAGAACTCAAAAATGGCCACAATAGTGTGATATCATCCAACACATATATAGCGTGACAAATATAGATATAAAAAATATATTTAATATAAAGGCAATATAGCCTCACACTGCGGCTTAGATATAATATGCTCGTACATAAAACAAACTTTAAAACAGCTTATCTGTCCTGTTGTCGTGTGATGATGGAACAACATACATGGCACTTCTGGCCAGTATTCCCACACTGACGCACGATGCTAGAACAACGGCAAACAGCAAATTGCCGGATGTGTTTCGTCCTCTATCTCCAGACTTTCTCAAGGGGTCATGATTTATACATATATATATATATATATATATATATATATATATATATATATATATATATATATATATATAAAAGCCTCTGGCACTACTAGGGAGAGTAATGATTCATCTACTTGCCCTAGCACCTTGTTCCTGTATTAGTATCTGCTCCTGTTTCTGTCCTGGCTATCTCCTTGACTTCCCCTCTGGATTACCTCTGGTATCTTGCTGCAACGTTCCGGTTTCTGACTTTTGGCTCACTTCGACTATTCTACTGATCTCCCCTGTGCACCTCGCTATCTGGCTGGTTCTGACCCGGATTGATCGACTACACTTGTCTACTTCTGTCGCTGTGCTGGTGGCTGACTCAGAGAACCGCGACCTGCGCATCCTTTTGCAGCAAAGCCCAAACTCCCTTGTGGGGGTCCCTCGTGAGCATTGGGGGTACATTAAACTCCACACCTCCCTACTCAGCGACGTAAATACCGGCTAGTGAGAATTCCATATCCCGCCACAGCAGTTCTTCATCCAGTAATTTCCTAGTTCCTGTTACCTGTCTGTGCAACCTAGTCTTCTGGTCCCTGATACCTGTATTTGCAACTTACTTTCTGCTTCTTCCTGATATTTGACTTTGCACCTGCATGCTACTTAGTATCCTCAGGCACGCAGGTCGGACTGGGCCATGAAGGGCCCACAGGGGGACTGCAATGCTAGGGGCCCACCAGAGGGTGTGTGGCCAGCCATCATAGAGGCAAGACCAGACACTAGAGGGGAGTGGTCAGCCCACGAAGGACAGCTAGCACCATAGTGTAGTATATAAAGAATGCAGTGTGTGTATGAAGAGTACACAGTCTTGACGTGCCCCTTAGATTGGGCAGAACAGTCACCAAAAATCGTGATTGTCCCACAAGGCCAGGCTTGGCTAACCTGTGGCACTCCAGGTGTTGTGAAACTACAAGCCCCAGCATGCTTTGCCAATATATAGCAGCTTATTGCTGGAAGGGTATGCTGGGACTAGTAGTTTCACAACACCTGGGGGTAAATGTATCAAGGTCCGATTTTTTTCAGCATGTTAAAATCACGGCAAATCGTGGGTGATAACCTGCAATTTTAGTCAAAATTTTCTCAAATGTATCAAGCTGCGATTTTGACCCTGATCTTCAAATTCGCTGGTAATCTCTGGCGATTTGCTGCGATGTAAAACACTCCCGTGTTAACTAGCTCCCCTGTGTTGTAGCAGCGAGTTCTACAAACACATCACTGTTACACTGCCTGTCATACAGTTGCCGGAGCTCCGGAAGCTGTAAAAAGTGTTAAAAATATATAAAAGTAAAAAAAAAAAACGTGGGGTCTCTCCTCTATTCAGTCTTAACCCTAGTGCTGCCTGACCACTGCTGGTTCTGTGAAAATCGGGGCAAAATTTTGCGTGGGTTCCCCCCTATTTTCACGAAACCAGCACTAGGCAAAACAGCAGGGGTTGGAGGCACTATAGCAGGGGGACACGCGTGAGGGGTCCTCCTGCCATAATGACTACCCAACCCCAGGCTGTTCAGTGCTGGGCTGGATTCCCTAGGGAGTGGGGTCCGTCAAAAAAACAAACACCCTCCCCTCGGGACACCCAGCCCAGTGCTGATAGTACTATGGCTCTTCCTACACCCCTTTGTTGGTGGGTGTAGGGTAATAATGGCAAAATAAGTGATAAAAAAACAAACTGACGCCATTTTGTTTTGTGGAACTACAAGTCCCAGCCAGCCAGGTTGCCCTAAATAGTGTGGGCATGCTTCTACTTGAATAACTACAAGCACCAGCATACCCACGGCAGCCAGGGCATGTTGGCACATGGAGAACCACAAGTGCCAACATGCCCTGACACCCACGGCTGGCTGGGACCTGTAGTTCCACAACAGAAAATGTTTACAAATCCACAACATCCTGGTTAAAACCACTAACATTTATTAAAAAAAATAAACCCACAATAAATACAGTAAGCACCCTCATTTACACCACATAGTTTTATTAAAAATAATAAATCCCCGGCATGGCCTGGCAGCCATACAAGATAGTCGCACACATCCTAGGCTCCGTGCAAAAGGGCTAATTACCACCATTTAGTTGCGACTCAGAACCACCACACCCGCCTCAAAATCGCCCTAGCTTGCCCACTGGAGAGACTGCTAGCCTGGTGTCCCGTTGGCTGTAGCGGGCGCCATTACTAACTGTACAATCGCTCCTGCGGCAGTTTACCTGAGGCTATAAAAGACCCCCACGCTCTTCCCGGCTAGTATACTGTGGGCTTCCTATCTCCCACCTTCTCCCCGCTGCAGACTGTCCCAATAGCCCGGGGAAGCTGAGAGGCGCCGCGCTTGAGCCACGCTGACTCTCCCAATCAGAGGACCCTGCGGTGAGCGCTCTGTTGTTATAACTGCCCAGACTCTGACCTGCCTGTTTGGGGTCCCCCACTGCCGGTGGTAGATTGAGGTGGCCCGGAGAAGCGGGACCGGAAGTCCCTAGACGCCATTGATGCCTTCTCTTCCGTGGAGCTGAGCCCTGTGGTGTCTGCCGGGAGTCCCTTGGTGGTGCAGAGAGGAAGTACTGCTGCGCTGGTAGGAAGGAATTTTCTTCTAATTGCACTTACCTGATCCCAGCGCTTCCTTCTCATACCTCCTGCACTGTACGGCCGTGGTCTTTCCCTCTCCTCTTGTAATCCAGCCTGTCTGCATTTCCTCACAAAGCTCCGTGCACCAGTAAACTGCTCGCCTCTGCATTCAGCAGTTAACAAAGTCTGCCATCTAGTGGCGGTTTCTGGTATTTCTCTGAAATAGCTTTTATCATATTAACTCTTCACTAATTTTCTGGGTGAGCTCACCCTTAATCAAAAGAATGCCTTGCTACTAGCAAAACTAGTGGTAGAGGTAGTGGGAAGAGGCGCTATATTCAGGCGATTGGAAATTACAGCTTAAATTACCATCTAACTCCAAACGTGTGCCCTCTCACAAATCATTCTTATCTGATATTCTCCTCAAGTAATATCCACTAGTCACAGCCTGTGGGGACATCAACTTGCTATTTTCAGAACATTAGCGTTCAACCAAACTAATAGCTGACTGGTGATGACGTCCAGGGCGAAAAAAACTCCAGCAATGGTTTCCTCTGGCTTCTTTGACAGAAACAAAAAACAAACCAAGCCACAGTCGACTCCAGCGGCCCAGGGGCGGCAGGATTCCTCACCAAGTCCCGATATACCAGGAGAAGACGAAATTCCCTTAGCGACAAGGCTCTTAATCAATTCCCTGGTTCAGGAAATCAAGACAGCATTTTACACTGAGCTACGCCAAGCGATCTCTGATTTCCGCAAGGAAATTGCCGAACTGGGTGACCTCACTAACGCCCTGGAGGCTAAAACGGACGAGATCTGTAAATCTGTCACAAACAACACACAATAAATCTACTCCTTACGCACAGATATTACATCCTTGACGGAGAAATGTGAGGACATGGAGAATAGAGCTCACAGGAACAACATTCGGCTCAAAAACATTCCTAAAACAGTGGATATGTCAGCCCTTCCTGGATTCCTGCTCGGCTTCTTTAAACTATCCTAACAGAAGCAACGGATGCAGACCTCCTTCTAGATAGAGCGCACAGGTCGCTGCGCCCCAGATCTGCTCCAGGCCAACAACCAAGAGATGTCATCCTCCGTATGCATTATTATCACATCAAAGAAAAAATCATACAAGCTACGAGGAACCAGGACTCCATCCAATACCTTGGAAACAACATTCAGCTATTCGCGGACCTGGCTCCTCTCACTATACAGAAGCGTCGGGACCTGAAGGAAATCACAAAGACCTTACGCCAACATGGCTACCGCTATCACTGGTGTTTCCCCTTCCGGCTCCAAGTTTTTGCGGAATCCAGGCCTCTCTTTGCGAAGACTCCTGCAGAAGGCGCCCAAATACTGGAAAAGCTAGGTTTACCTCCTAGTAGAGCATCTTCCCTGGTTGCTACGGCGTCTCAGCAGGCCCCACAAAATCCTCCACAAGCTGAATGGGACACCGCCTGACATGCTCAGGGACCTGACGCTGAAAAACCTGGACTATTGAACTTTTTCTACCGGTCTGGCACAGGATATCCATAGAGAACAATGGACATAACTTTGAACTTCAGTGACTTGTCCCCTGAGGGCACCAAATGTTGTCTCTTGTTTCTTCTTCTCCCTGTTGCCCCCTCTCCTCCCCCTCACTCTCTCTGCAGGAACGGACACCATATGCAGGTGATCTCAATATAAGTTGATCCCGGCTGCCCTGCGGAGGGTGCAAGTAGAAGAATCGATCGCTGATCTACCATCTTCGTGCCTCTTGTCACTGAGGGACTTCATCGCTCCAAGACTACAGTTTAGTCGTCCTCGTTTGATGTATGCTCATGGATTATCCTGCAATGGTGACATTTTACTGTTTCGAACTCTCTGCACTTTTAGTGTTTTCATAGTTCCCCAGTCTAATGTTATACTGTTATTATTGTTATTATTATTACTATTTAGTATAGTTTTGTACTAGACCAGTTTGTAGTTTTTCTTACAGGTTGATGTTTGCAAACCAAATGTAAAGTTTTTCGTTTTTTCTTTTCTTTGTTGATGCCCCCCACACACTTACGCCCACTCCCCAAACTCCAATCCAGTTTGGGCCCTCCCTGTCCACGCCCCCCCCTACTGTTCCTATGTCTTGTAGCAACACTTTCCTACCTCTCCGAAGTCTAGCAACCATAGGCCGGCCACTCTATGCCCGGCCTTCCTTTCTCCTCCCTGGCTGGTTGCAGACGGTTTAAACATGACCTTGTCCCTTGCCCCCTAATCTTTCCTTTTCCCAACTTTATTCATGCCCTCATGCCTTTTCCGCCAAAACATGTATCTGTCGCGACCTATAAAGGGTTGGAGATACGGGGGAGCCCCTCGGTAAAGCATTCTAGACTACCTTTTACATCATGTCTCTTAAGTTACTGACAGTCAACGTTCAGGGGCTGAACACACCCCAGAAACGTACTACACTTCTGGCTGCCCTTAAAAAGTCACATGCAGATATAGTTTTCCTGCAAGAGACCCACCTAACCAAACCTCACGCAACACTTCGAGGAAAGCTCTTCTCACAGACTTTCTTCGCTTTGGCTGCTTCCAAGCATCGAGGTGTAGCCATCCTGATTAGACCATCTGTCCCACGGGTGGTGTGCCGTTCGATCATGGATCCGGAGGGTCGTTATCTTATGCTTATAGGCACTTTGGGCCAGCTCCCGGTTACTCTGGTATGCTGCTATGCTCCGAACACCGCCCAAACCTCCTTTCTCCAGAGACTTTTCAGCCGTATACATAAACATGCCGAAGACCATTTGCTTATGGGAGGCGACTTTAACATGATTCTAGATCCTTCTCTAGATAGATCACCATTGCCCACACCTTCATCTCAATCCCAGGCACACTCTGTGCGGCAGGCTGCTAGATTTGCTTCATTATTAAAGGAGAATTCTCTTCTAGATGCTTGGCGGGTGGTTAATGGTACCGATAGAGGTTATACTTTTTATTCTCACCCCCATAATGTATACACTCGGATAGATTACTTCCTAGTCGATGCTAAATTAGCTACCAAACTTCGCGGAGCTGAGGTTCACCCGTTCACCTGGACAGACCACATGGGTATCTTTTTACAGTTAGACTTAGAAAATCTCCCCAAGCGTAGTCCAAATTGGCGGCTGGATGATTCTCTTTTGCTGAATCCTGCGACATGCCTAGAGATTGCAGAGGCCCTCACTGAATTTTTTAACCTTAATGAAACCCCTGAAGTATCTTTGTCCACGATTTGGGAGGCGCATAAAGCCACAATTCGCGGACGCCTTATCAGCATAGCTTCATCCCGGTATAAAGAAGAGCGGGAGCAGATATCCACACTGGAGGCTCGCCCTTTCTCCCTACTTACCCAGCATCAAGGTTCCTTGGACCAGTCACATTTGAGGGAGTTGACGATAGTGAGGGGCCAGCTCAATGCGGTACTATCCAAAAAAACAGCCCGTACCCTCAAATGGACTCAGCAGCTCCTCTACGAGAAGGGTGACAAGGCAGACTCCCTACTAGCCCGGAAACTCTGCCAGAGGCGCACACGTAACGCAATCTCGTCTATCAAGAACTCCCAAGGGCAGTCAACATATAACCCAAACACTATACTAAAGGAATTTCAGTCATACTACTCCTCACTATACAACTTGAATGCCTCAAATCCAGCATTTCCTGACTTAGATAGGAAAATAAATGCCTACCTGCGTTCGTGTAAACTTCCCCAACTATCTGAATCGGAAATTGAATTTCTCAGTTCTGATATAACAGAAGAGGAAACCATTATAGCCTTACGTAGTTTAAAGATAGCCTCTGCCCCGGGGACGGATGGTTTCCCTGCTAAATATTATAAGAAATTTGCAGGGATCCTCAGTCCAAAGCTGACTGCCTGGTTTAACTCTATATTCGATGGGGCTCCCTTTGACTTGGCCACAACCCGAGCCCGGATTACTGTTATCCCCAAGGAGGGTAGAGACCCTTCTCTTTGTAGTAGTTATCGTCCTATATCCCTACTTAACGTAGACTTGAAAATATATGCTAAAGTTCTCGCAAATAGAGTTAATTTTATCCTTACAAAATTAGTACACCCCGATCAGATTGGATTTGTCCCAGGCCGGTAGGCAGCAGACAACACCAGACGGACCATAGATCTCATTCAGCATATTAATGAGCGTAAGCTACCCTCCCTCCTTTTATCTCTCAAGGTCGAAAAGGCATTTGACCGCATTGGCTGGCCCTTCATGATGAAAACCCTCTCGGCTTACGGCTTCAAAGACCGCTTTATTAAAGGGGTCTCTGCCCTGTATGTTAACCCGACCGCTTCTGTTCAGGTGAATGGGTGTTCCTCCCCGCCTTTTCAAATTCAAAATGGAACACGACAAGGTTGCCCCCTCTCCCCAGTTCTGTTTGCTATTACCAGAGAACCCCTGGCCCTGAAAATACGACAAAATCCCAATATCTCTGGCATACAAATATCCTCCAGCATCTATAAGTTTGCACTCTATGCAGATGATATCCTCCTTACCATTACTAATCCCCTAACATCGTTACCAAACCTTTTTCAGGAGCTCGATAATTTTTCTATAGTCTCGAACTTTAAGGTCAACACGGCCAAGACGGATATTCTGGATCTCAATATTCCATTGAAGTTGAAGCAGCTTCTGGAGCTAAATTTTCCATTTCACTGGAATTCTGATAGTATCAAATATCTGGGTATAGCAATTACTAGAAAGGTAGAAGACCTCTACCAAGCAAACTACCCACAATTGATAGCTTGCCTTAAAAAAGACATGATTTCTTGGGACAAGCTGATAATATCTTGGGTGGGCCGGATTACATCAGTGAAGATGAATTTTCTCCCCAGGCTGCTTTACCTTTTCCATACCCTCCCCATCAAAGTCCCTCCCTCTACTTTTAAAATGTTGCAAGCTTCTATTATGCGCTTCATTTGGTCAAATAAGAAATCCAGGATCTCTGCTCGTATTCTACAAAGCTCTCCCATGGCAGGTGGCCTCGGCATACCCAATTTTCGCAATTATTACTATGCGGCACGCTTAGCTCAATGTGTCCAATGGCACTCCCCGCCTGGGTCCAGGGTCTGGGTTGATATAGAATCAGACCTATTAGGAGGCCCACCGATTTGTTCTATCCTCTGGCTCTCAGCCACACAGCGACCAGCCCTTTCTCAAACTCACCCGGTAATAGCCCTCTCCCTTTCAATTTGGTCTCGGTGTAGTAGAATGGCATCTCAATCTCCCGCCCCCCAGATACTTATACCTCTTTGGTTGAACCCAGCTTTTATACCAGGCCTCTCACATTCTATGTACGCAAAATGGGCAGGGGAAGATAAATTACTGTTGCTAAACCACACAATAAGGACTCTAACGTCCCCTCAGTTCTCAGAATTAACTGAGCGGTGTGGGTTCACGATGGGACAGTTCCACCAATACTTACAAATCAGACATTATCATCAGCAGGTCAGGGCTCAGTTGTCTGGCAGACCCCGCACTGTGTTTGAGAATTTATGCCTTTCGGGACCATCTTCAAAAGGTCTAATCTCAACACTATACAATGCCTTACTTCCCACTTCCACGGAGACCAAGGACCGTTTTCAGACACAGTGGGAGGCAAATTTGGGAGCATCCCTAGATCCAGAAGAATGGTCGGACATCTATGAGTGGACAGCTCGTTGCTCTATAAATGTCCGTACCAAAGAAAACGCCATTAAATTGCTACAAAGATGGTATTATCTTCCCTCTCGGCTTCACCTCATATACTCTCAAACAAGTCCAACATGTTGGAGAGACTGTGGCCATACAGGCACCCTCATACACACATGGTGGGACTGTCCCAAACTGAGCCCGTTCTGGACAGAAGTTCTCGCATTGGCAATGGCTGTCCTTGATACTCCTGTGCCCTCCGATCCTAAGCACTTATTATTGCCTCTACCTCTCCCAGACCTCCCACCACACACTCATAAGCTTCTTCGGCATATAATCAGTGCAGCTACCTGTCAAATAGCTGCTCACTGGAAGAACTCCGTTCCTCCAAAGCTCCAAATGGTCTGTGGTCGGATCTGGCAGACTTATCAGATGGAACATATCACCAGTGTGCTTAGGGACTCCTCCGTGTCCTTCAACAAGGTCTGGTCTCCTTGGGCCTCGTATTGCAACCAACCTCTGCTCCAATTTTAGTCAAACCCTATCCATTACTAGAAATGCTAGATTTAACTATTATCTCCTGCTAAAAATATAAAGGTGTGAATTCCTCCTTCCTTCCCCTAACCCACCCAATCTGTTCTCTCTCCTTCCCCCTTTTTGCCTTGTCTCTCCCTCCTACCCCTTCTTCTTCCTCTTTTCCCCCTTATTTGTATAATTCAAAACAAAATAACATCTTCATAGTACCATGTTCATATGAAGCTGAACTTGTTTCGTAAAAGCTATGTGAAAGAGTGCTATACACACTGTTAAATTTGTATGTGCATTTGTCGTGTTACTATTGTACCTTTCAAGAGTTTTATATTTTGTAATGCTGTTCAAGATAAGATGTTACTAATAAAATGTATTTAAAAAAAGAATAATAATAATAAATCCCCGATATACTCAACAATGAAGTTTTCATCTGTTGTAAGCCGCTTTCAATCCAAAAATGAATGCCACCAAAGTCCAAAATAAATTTGTAATTTCCAAAGTCCATGCTTGACAAAGTCCAAAATAAATTTTTTAATTTCCAAAAGTCCATGCTTGAAATCTCTTCCGTTCTTCTGCCCAGGGGAGGGGGGGGGGGGGGGCATTGTTGCTTGCAGTCTTCTGTTCTTCAGCCAGGGCCCCATATTTGTAAAATCCCAGAATCTTCTCGCTTGATTGAAGAAAAATTGAAAAATGCAGGACCACCGCAAATAGCTTCTACATAGTAGAAGCTCCAATACGCAATGAGCTTAGCTCATTTCGCTAGGTCTATTTATAGTATTAGGGGATTGTCCCACAAGTGTGGGAAAATCACCTAATATCTAATACTATAAATAGAGCTAATGCATTGTGTATCGGAGCTTCTACACAGTAGGAGTTCCGATGCGCAATGAGCTTAGCTCATTGCTGTACTTCTATTTATAGTATTAGGTAATTTTCCCACTCCCAGTCGGGGGAGTAGGTGTATAGCAGAAGTTTTATAGTAAACCATGGGGTAACTGATTGGGCCCGATGACATTGATTGTTTCTGTGATTTCAGAGCCATTTTTTTCCCCGCAATTTCATCATTAAGTGAAGTTTTGCGTTAGTATCTGTTTTTTGAGGGAACTAAATCTCCCACTACTAAGTTGGATAGTGTCTTTCAGGATTTATCCACTGCCTGTGTTAAAGTCTCCCCTCAGAAATGTATAACCTTTCCTAAAAGTACACAGATCATGAAAGAATGAATGAAACAAATCAGCATGTTCCACATTTGGTGCATAAAGGAATGTGAGGGTGATTACTTGGTGTATGATCTTACCATTTACTATGATGTAGCGGCCTTTTGAATCCTACTTGATGCCCATTACCTTGGGAACATTTTAGACGACAACAAGGAATGACTGTCCTTCTTTAGATGTTCTGTTTAGATGTGTCTCCTGTAAAAAAACAAGATCACCTTTTAAATTATTAAACATTTTTGGGGAGTATTAAGCCCTTCAGTATTGATGAACAGAAATTTAATAGGTCTAGTGGGTCATTGGTGGTACTTTATAAACCTAATTGGATTCTGGGAAAAGTAAAGGCGAAAACTGGTTAGAGAATAGGGAACAGAGAGTTGTGATAAATGGAACATTTTCTAATTGGTCAAAAGTCTTAAGTGGAGTACCTCAAGGTTCCGTGCTGAGGCCACTCCTTTGTAATATATTTATTAATGACCTTGGTGATGGTTTAGAGAGTAAAATTTCTATTTTTGCAGATGACACTAAACTCTGTAAGGTAATAAAATCAGAGCAAAATGTAGCTTCTCTACAGAGGGACTTAAATAAACTGGAAGATTGGGCGGCCAAATGGAATATGAGGTTTAACACAGATAAATGTAAGGTTATGCATTCAGGGATCAAATACAAGAACGCAATCTATAAATTAAATGGAATTAATTTAGGAGAATCTATAATGGAAAAGGATTCGGGAGTGCTCATAGACAGTAGACTTAGCAATAGTGCTCAATGTCAAGCAGCAGCTGCAAGGGCAAACAAGGTATTAGCATGCATAAAAAGGGTCATAGATGCAAGGGAAGACAGTGTAATTTTGCCACTGTATAAATCGTTGGTAAGACCTCATCTTGAATATGCAGTACAGTTCTGGGTACCACTCTATAAAAAAGATAATTTGGAACTAGAAAGGGTTCAGAGAAGGGTGACAAAATTGATAAAGGGTCATTAAGTTATGAGGAAAGGTTAGCCAGTTTAGGCATGTTTACTTTAGAAAAGAGGCGTCTAAGTGGAGATATGATTACTATGTACAAATACATTAGGGGTCAATACAGAGAACTTTCATGGGAAATTTTTACCCTAAGGACCATACACAGGACACGTGGTCACCCCCTAAGGTTAGAGGAGAGGAAATTTCACAACCAGCAAAGGAAGGGGTTCTTTACAGTAAGGGCACTCAAGATATGGAATTCATTGCCAGGGAAGGTTGTGATGGCAGATTCAATAGATATGTTAAAGAAAGGGTTAGACAAATTTTAAGCGGAGAGGTGTATCCAGGGATACGACCTTTAATTAAAATGAAGGATAGTAGTGGATATAGGGTAAAAATAGGACTGCAATATTGAGTCTGGGGGGATTTTCACAATTGAAACAGATTGGCAGTTGCTTACTCTGGATCAATTTCAAATATAAGTGCAGGATCGCAGGAGATCCAAAATAGGTTGAACTTGATGGACTGGTGTCTTTTTTTAACCTCATCAACTATGTTACTATGTTACTATGTTACTATCTCAAGATATGTGCTGAGGTTGAACAGACTCCTGATTCAGGGGGGATTCGCCCTTCTTGTCTGCATATGTCCAATTGTGCACAGTCAGGAAATGGATGGATTTCGATAATAACTGCGCATAACATATTTAACTATAATAATGCTGAACCATCAAATTATGGGGGTCTATCTTAAGTTAATCAGTTCTTAAGATGTGGTAGCTTGAATTGGTTTTAGATGAGGTGGGGAAGGGGGGGTGGATTGGGCCTTCGCAGGAGATTCCATCCATCTACCATGGTCCAGACACTTTATTGTTTCTCATTGATCTCCACAATCATTGCAAAGAGGAAGCCCTATCTGTATTTGTATCCTTGCTCACAGAGCATAAGGGTTACTTATTTGAGGTCTCACTATTTAGCTATTGTTAAAGGCACTAGGTCTTAATATATTTTAATTTTTTCCCTCCTCAAAAAATATTTGATTGAAGATCGTGCTTGCCATGATAATTTAATTTTTTATGTTGAATGAAAGAAATTATAGGATAACACCCCTAAGCCGGTCTGTGTCCTTTGGCTTCGAAGCCCTCTCAGTAATAACACACTAAGTTTCTAGCGGAAAACCAACATAGTAAAAAGATGTTTTAGATAATCTTGGAGTTCTTATGCACTGACTGATTAAAAGGATATTCCTCCCTTGCATGTTATTAAGCCTTTGACTGTTCTCTTTCTTTTCTTTAAGGAATTCTCTACCAAAGTGGACCATAATTTTTCTAAGTCAGTTGCCCTTTTGTTGGGAGAGGCAATATCACTCTTGAGGTCCCCAATTTCCTTTTGTAGTTCTGTGGTGAAGGAGCTTTTGAGGTCCCTAGACATGACTTGTAAATTAAGGATGTCTCCTTCTGTAGAAGGGATACCATCAGGTTCCATGTGCTAATCTTGGCTTTTTGGAGGAGATGGTGGTTAAGTGTGTGTGTGTTTTCTGACAAGAAAAATGTTGGGTAATTTCTGATGTACCCTGTCTCTTGATTCTAGTCTAAGCTCTTTGTATATTGGAGGGAGGATAGTGCTTTGCAGTTCACACCGCTAATGTTCATATAGATAATGGTTATGTAGCTAAACTCTGAGGGTGAAGCAGGATTTTTAGAACACTTAGTGTTAGGAGTTTGGCCTGATATGTTATTATTTTGTGAAGTTGGTTGTTATTTAAGGTAGTGCTTTTGATGCACAGGTAAAAGCTGGACTAAGTTCTTAAAATAGTTAACACAAGGTAAAATGCAGAATACTTAGAAATTGAACAGCTAAGAGTGTGATGCTTAGATGTCTAACACACTTATTGAAAAGTTGCACAACTGCAATTGAGTACTGTTCCAACTAGTTTAAGTACACTGCAGAAACTGTGTATGGGGGATTCACAGTCTTCTTGAAGAAATATGAGATCAATTTGTTATAGCCCCTTCTCATGTGTGACAGGTACCAAGCAAAATGGTGGGCAAAGTATAAGCAGTCTATTATAAGTTCTGGAAATCTCTTGGTGGGTAAAAATTCACAAGCTGCAGATAATGCATCATAACTCAGTACAGTATTGTAATTCATAAAATGGGGATGAAAGTAAGATGTCTTTATTGAGTTTGCTCCAATGACTCAGCTGCTCTTGTGGTTATTTAGGGTGGGAGTGCCTGATTTACAGGATTGTCAATATTCCCCCTGCTTTCTACTTGTTGGGGCTTGTATTTGAGGGGTACACTGTGTGTTGCATTCCTGGGGTGTTAGGAAAATTGGAGGCTAAGTGAATGATTTATAATTTGTAATTTCAGGCTGGGCACCATTTGCTCACCATACAGGACTGTCTAGGAGGTGTCTTTGATGCCTTCCTTCTCTGAGTGCCTCAGCACTCAGCAGCGATTCTGTCCAGCTTTAGTTGCCTTTTTGTATGTAATCTCCACACTTGCTTATCATGGACTACCTCTTGATGGTTCTGGTGATCAGAGTGATCGCCACTGAGGCCAGTCTCCACTGCAGCCAGGCCAAGCTTCCAATATTGAGATTTTTTTTGATACCCTTAACATCAATGATATTTATTTGAAGTTCATTAGTACTTTTCACCAAACACATATATTTTCTCTCGGTTAGTGTGACTAAATAATTATGGAAAGCTTTCATAAAACGGTTGATTGTAATAATTTTCGCAATTATCAAAGCAAATATCCAGTGAGCATTTGCCCAAAAAGGAGGTCATAGATATAAACTTGTACGCAGATGGGATCCTACTTAATATCTTTAATGAGATCTGATGAGGGTGTAAAAAAAAGCATTAAACTTAATAACATATTGGAAGCTAAGCAATCCCGTGTGGACAAAAGTTGGATAGGAGAGCATTAGATGAAAAACTCATACGATAATATGATATCAAATAAGTTTAAAAATTATTTACTTTTATTTTTACTATAACAATTCTGTTTATCATATGAATTAAAGTTTATTTACTAAAGAAGCTTTTACTTTGGATTTTAACATAGGATAATCTGATAATTGCTTTTACCTAATGTATAGGAGCCTATTCTGCAATATGTAAAGCAGTGGTACTCGATATTCCTATGCTTGTTATACCAACAACGAATATATAGACAAAAAAAATCAGATGACTATAAGAGCAACATGGTTTAAATGAAGACTTAATAAGTATAAAAAGCATACAGCGCTGGAGGAAGACTCACGGAAGTGTATATCAATTAGTATAAATAACAATTGATAAATCCTAAATAGATATCCAAGGCAATGATACAAAATTCACTTTAATAACAGGACAAATAAAAACCACAAATAGCGATTATCATATCCAAATAATAAAATATAAAATAGGGGAAAATATAATAAAAATAAAAAAAATGTAAAAATAAAAAGGAATATAACTAAGATAAATCTGAAACTAGTATACCCAGATGGTCGCTCATCTCTAGACTCCACCTCAAGAGCGACCAATTCGTAGATGGTCATAAGTTCTCTTTTAAGATCTCTTTTATGGTCTATCTCATGTATTAAACCCCATTTATTGATACCAATCATTAAACTCAATCATCTCATTGAGACTTTCTGGAAACAGGGTCTGTAACTTAAATATCCACATAACTTCTCCTCGACAGAGATTTTTGCAACTTTCTGGAATGTTCAATCCAAAATGTTGTCTGGAAACCTAAGTTTCATTTTGTAACCTGTGATGTAGAGGCCCTATATTTAAATATACCACACAATATGGGTCTAGAAGCCATTAAATATATTCTAAATAAGCCAGAGGCTGAGGACCACATAATGTCTGAGTTTATCCTATCTTCCATTAAATTTATTTTGAATCATAATTATTTTTTGTTCAATTCACAATATTATTTACAGGTGAGAGGAATGGCTATGGGGACCAGATACGCCCAGAGCTATGCAAATTTTTATATGGGACTTTTTGAGGACCATTACATATGGGATTCTGCTTTCGGGGTGAACCTGGTCATCTATAGATGATTTTTTTATTATTTGGGATGGGGATCACCATGTCTTTGTTTTTTGCACATCTCATTTCTAACACATTTGGTCTTAGATTCATTAATAATTTTCATCCAGTGACTATTAATTTTCTGGACATTACATTGAGAGTTTCAGAGAACAGAATATTGTCAGAAAATTATTCTAAAGAAGTTGACACCTTGAATTTTCTACATTATAAGAGCAGCCACTGCAAACCTTGGTGGGACAACATCCCGAGAGGTCAGTTCCTACGAATTAAGAGGAACTGATCAGAAATTAAGGATTATGATATCCACTCTCAAAAGTTATACAAGGCATTTCCGGAGCAAGGATATCCTGATTTCATTTTGTACAAAGCTTTATTGGAAGTCAGTAAAATTGACAGATCAAAGTTTTTTATGCAGTCTTCCAAACGCATAAAGGAAGATAGATCTATGGCCTTTATCACTCAGTACAACTTTGCAGCTGGTGACATCAAACGAGTTGCCAATAATAACGCTTCTTTATTGCAGTGGGACGAATATATAGGCTAGGAGATTAAGAAGAGTAATTTTGTAATTTTTAAAAGATCCAAAAATCTTAAAGAAAAATTTGCCCCAAGTTTCTTTAAGAACCACAATAGAATGAATCATACACCCAAGTCTGTAGAATGATAGGTGGCTGAGCAGACCAAGTGGTTTTCACAAATGTGGTAAACTTAAATGTATCACCTGTGGGTATGCTGATCATAAGAATACAGAATTCACCTCCTTTATATCAGGAGAGAGATTCCCCATTAGGAAAACTTCCACCTTCATTATTTATCTGATTAATTGTGTTTGTGAAATTCAGTATATAGGCCGCACAATTAGATCAGTGGGTGTGCGTTTTATGGAGCATTGACGCAATATATTGAATAAGGTGAAAACTCATAGTTTGTCCTTGTATATCAATACTTGTCAAGGTGGAAATCTCTCAGGTCTTAGAGTCAGAGCTATTGAACAAATCGATCAGACCAAGAGAGGAGGGGATAGGTTGAATTTGTTATGTAAACGTGAAGCCTTTTGGATTTTCAAACTTATGACTTTGGCCCCTCAAGGCCTCAATAATAGTATTGAGTTAAATAATCTTTAATACGAATGGATTCTGATTAGATCTTGCCAGATATTATTGATATATATCCAATTTAGACATTTGATCTAGTTGCATTTATTGGATTTTTCTGAGCCTTTATTTATATAATTTTAAATGTATATCCAACAGTGGATTCTAAAAGTTTATTTATTTTTTATGAATGGTAACCTCTTTTGCAATTATATTTTCTCTCTTTAAATTTACTTCAATGGGTGTTTAATTTATGTTTTTATAGGAATGGGTTTGTTTATGTATAATATATGTGATTATGATTTGCTGTATATATGCTGCTATAAATTAGAAAGTGGATTATCCATGGAATATTATTATTGTAATGTTTCTATAATAAGGAGAACCATTGTACTAAAGCTATTAATAAGTCATTATCTGCTCAGGTTATTAATTGGATCTTTACACTATACTGGCCACTTCATTTAAGTTCAGCTGAATGAATCTACACTACATTTGTATCAAAAGACTGAGGGCTATTTACTAAGCTGCGGGTTTGAAAAAACTGGCATGTTGCCTATAGCAACCAATCAGATTCTAGATGTCATTTGTAAAAAGTACTAAATAAATGAAAGCTAGAATCTGATTGGTTGCTATAGGCAACATTCCCACTTTTTCAAACCCGCAGCTTAGTAAATCTAGCTCTGAGTCTATAAACTATTGGATGAATATATAATAATCTCAGCGTCCGATTGACTTTTATATCAGATGAACAATATATTTTTTTTTTCAATAGTATCTATGTCTGCTGAATTGTTGATATATACCATGTGATCGAGTGTTTACACTAGTTTATGATTTTACGAATGACTCTAGTGCCATGTTAGCCTCCTTATATCATGTGACCACCCAATTAATGATTGGCCGCATTACACTATGGAAACACGCCCTTAGGGACTACGCGATCGGGCTATACCAGTATGTAACAATCAATGTCTGATTAACAAAAAGTTTTTTATACATTAGATGAATGCCGGTTGGATAACATGTACTGCACTATCTATGTTTGCTGGAAGGATGACATCTACTGTATAATCGGGTTTCTACACTTACTTACGATCTTTATGAATGACTCTAGTGCCCTATTGGCCTCTCTGCATCATATGATCGCCCGATGAATGATTGGCCAGATTACGTCACATGATCAAGCTACGGCAGCATTTAAACAGCTCTCTCTGACTTGTTAATATCGCCTCTGATGAAACGGTTTATAAATGCCGAGAAACGCGTCGCATTAAGCTTGGTATTCTTTGCTATCAAGAGAAAAGTGATCATTTTAACCCCCGGGGTTGGATTTCCCTTTTTTCTATGCACAGATCCAGGTGTCCGTGGGAGGATTTAAGAGCTTACAGCTGAAGATCATCGCTTTGGCTTGTTACACAGGTTGGAGAAACGTTGAATAATTATTTCTATTCTATGGTTCATAATTCTTCCTTATACCGTGTTTTATCAATCTGAGGTGGATATGCACACTGAGCTGTGCGGACTATGACCAAAGCCAGTAGACTGATAACTGATAATTTATTATCCATCTATGTTATGCTCAATATTAGGACTGTGCTGAATGCCTTATCCTCTCTACACTGTTTGCATTAACGCTCCGGGCCGTGCTAATGTGATTCTTATAGGTCACGATATTTCACCCATTTTTAGCCATATGTTTATTGGTTTATATTCATTTTTAAATGTTTATTAAATTTTAATGTATTGAATTCAAGTTTTGCACTTTTCTAATTTTCATAATTATAGGGTTTATTATTTAGCAGGTTCCAGAGCCTGTGTAGAAAGCTGCAACATAATCAATCTAGTTTAGGTTAATTAGCGCCCTCCTGTTTTTGATATTCTTAAAATATTATCCTGTTGTAAGATCTTAAAATTATCTGTAATAATTTTCTTAATAGTATGGGTTTTGGTGTTATATTTGGAAACAAATAACGGGAGATTACCTTCTTTCCAAATTTCCTTCTTCCCTCTTTGTTCAACTTTAGAGACTAGTAGATCATCTCTATTCTTACTCATTCAATGCAGACTGTTTGGCTGCCTCTACTAACCTCTATCTACAAAAAGAATTTCCAAAGGTTTGCTTGACTCTTAAAATCATCAATTTCCGTACAGTTACGACGAATTCTGTGCATCTGTCCTTTTGGGATGTTATGTATCCAAGGACGATGATGCCCTCTGGCATAGTGAAGATAGGCATCAAATCAACTGGTTTGATATAATTAATCAATATGATTTGGTCATCCTTCACAGAAAAAGTAATATTTAAGAAATTCATCTCAACTGTACTGAACTGGTGAGTACATTTTAAATTGAAACAAATTAGAATTCCAATATGCCACAAACTGAAGTGCCAAATCTAAGCCACCTTCCAGATGATAAATATATCGTCGATATAACGGCCATAAAGCACCAGGTTCGCCCCGTATGGCCCGCCCCACAGGTAGCGCTCTTTGAACGCCCCCATGTAGAAGTTGGCATAGCTCAGGGCAAACCTGGTGCCCATGGCCATCTCCATAACTTGCAAAAACATTACCGAATCAAAGGAAAAATAATTGTGCGTCAAAATAAATTGAATTGCCTCAAGTAAAAAATTGTTATGTCCAACCAAAGATTGTTCATAGTTTCTTAACTCATCCTCAATAGCCCCTTCTTTATGGGGAATATGAGTGTAAAGGGCTTGTACATCTAAAGTCAAAAATTGCAGGCCTGGTCTCCACCTGATAGTCTTAGTCAACTGAAGAATATGCATAGTATCTCTAATACCAGATTTCTGGGCAATCACATACTGCTGAAGGCGGCGGTTCCCAAACTGTGCGCCGCGGCTCCCAGGGGTGCCGCGGCGCTGTCACTGGGGTTCCGCGGGCCAAGCATTGAAAAAAAGAAAAGGCACAGAAACTTACCAATCCGCCGGGCGCCGGGACCCAGAAGACTCCTCTCTCCCACTGTCACTGAATATCGACGTCAGTAACAAGCTGCTGCGGGAGAGAGGAGGCTGCTGGGTCCCGGCGCCCGGAGGATTGGTAAGTTTATGTGCTTTTTCTTTTTTTTCTATGGCTGGCGCGCGGCAGAGGAGAGAGGGAGCATGACAGCGGGGAAGAGAGGGTGACAGCGGGGGCAGAGAGGGTGATAGCGGGGCAGAGAGGGTGACAGTGGGGAAGAGAGGGTGACAGCTGGGGCAGAGAGGGTGACAGCTGGGGCAGAGAGCGTGACAGCTGGGGCAGAGAGCGTGACAGCGGGGAAGAGAGGGTGACAGCGGGGAAGAGAGGGTGACAGCTGGGGCAGAGAGGGTGACAGCTGGGAAGAGAGGGTGACAGCTGGGAAGAGAAGGTGACAGCTGGGGCAGAGAGCGTGACAGCGGGGAAGAGAGGGTGACAGCTGGGGCAGAGAGCGTGTCAGCGGGGAAGAGAGGGTGACAGCTGGGGCAGAGAGGGTGACAGCGGGGAAGAGAGGGTGACAGCTGGGGCAGAGAGGGTGACAGCTGGGGAAGAGAGGGTGATAGCTGGGGAAGAGAGGGTGATAGCTGGGGCAGAGAGGGTGATAGCTGGGGCAGAGAGGGTGACAGCTGGGACAGAGAGCGTGACAGCTGGGGCAGAGAGCGTGACAGCTGGGGCAGAGAGGGTGACAGCTGGAAGGAGAGCGTGACAGCGGGGAAGAGAGCGTGACAGCTGGGGCAGAGAGCGTGACAGCTGGGGCAGAGAGGGTGACAGCGGGGAAGAGAGGGTGACAGCTGGGGCAGAGAGCGTGACAGCTGGGGCAGTGAGCATGACAGCGGGGAAGAGGGTGACAGCTGGGGCAGAGAGGGTGACAGCTGGGAAGAGAGGGTGACAGCTGGGGCAGAGAGCATGACAGCGGGGAAGAGAGGGTGACAGCTGGGGCAGAGAGCGTGACAGCGGGGAAGAGAGGATGACAGCTGGGGCAGAGAGGGTGACAGCGGGGAAGAGAGGGTGACAGCTGGGGCAGAGAGGGTGACAGTGGGGCAGAGAGGGTGACAGTGGGGAAGAGAGGGTGATAGCTGGGGCAGAGAGGGTGACAGCTGGGGCAGAGAGGGTGACAGCTGGGGCAGAGAGGGTGACAGCGGGGTAGAGAGGGTGACAACTGGGGCAGAGAGGGTGACAACTGGGGCAGAGATGGTGACAGCTGGGACAGAGAGCGTGACAGCTGGGTTAGAGAGGGTGACAGCTGGGGCAGAGTGCGTGACAGCTGGGGCAGAGAGCGTGACAGCTGGGAAGAGAGGGTGACAGCTGGGGCAGAGTGCGTGACAGCTGGGGCAGAGTGCGTGACAGCTGGGGCAGAGAGCGTGACAGCTGGGGCAGAGAGCGTGACAGCTGGGAAGAGAGGGTGACAGCTGGGGCAGAGAGGGTGACAGCTGGGGCAGAGATGGTGATAGCGGGGAAGAGAGCGTGACAGCAGGGGCAGAGAGGGTGACAACTGGGGCAGAGAGGGTGACAGCTGGGGCAGAGAGGGTGACAGCTGGGGCAGAGAGCGTGACAGCGGGGAAGAGAGGGTGATAGCTGGGGCAGAGAGCGTGACAGCGGGGAAGAGAGGGTGACAGCTGGGGAAGAGAGTGTGACAGCGGGGAAGAGAGGGTGACAGCTGGGGCAGAGAGGGTGACAGCTGGGGCAGAGAGGGTGACAGCTGGGGAAGAGAGGGTGATAGCTGGGGAAGAGAGGGTGATAGCTGGGGCAGAGAGGGTGATAGCTGGGGCAGAGAGGGTGACAGCTGGGACAGAGAGGGTGATAGCGGGGAAGATGGTGACAGATGCGGCAGAGAGCGTGACAGCTGGGGCAGAGAGGGTGACAGCTGGGGAAGAGAGGGTGATAGCTGGGGAAGAGAGGGTGATAGCTGGGGCAGAGAGGGTGACAGCTGGGGCAGAGAGGGTGACAGCTGGGGCAGAGAGCGTGACAGCGGGGAAGAGAGCTTGACAGCTGGGGCAGAGAGCGTGACAGCTGGGGCAGAGAGGGTGACAGCTGGGGCAGAGAGCGTGACAGCGGGGAAGAGAGGGTGATAGCTGGGGCAGAGAGCGTGACAGCGGGGAAGAGAGGGTGACAGCTGGGAAAGAGAGTGTGACAGCGGGGAAGAGAGGGTGACAGCTGGGGCAGAGAGGGTGACAGCTGGGGCAGAGAGGGTGACAGCTGGGGAAGAGAGGGTGATAGCTGGGGAAGAGAGGGTGATAGCTGGGGCAGAGAGGGTGACAGCTGGGACAGAGAGCGTGACAGCTGGGGCAGAGAGCGTGACAGCTGGGGCAGAGAGGGTGACAGCTGGAAGGAGAGCGTGACAGCGGGGAAGAGAGCGTGACAGCTGGGGCAGAGAGCGTGACAGCTGGGGCAGAGAGGGTGACAGCGGGGAAGAGAGGGTGACAGCTGGGGCAGAGAGCGTGACAGCTGGGGCAGTGAGCATGACAGCGGGGAAGAGGGTGACAGCTGGGGCAGAGAGGGTGACAGCTGGGAAGAGAGGGTGACAGCTGGGGCAGAGAGCATGACAGCGGGGAAGAGAGGGTGACAGCTGGGGCAGAGAGCGTGACAGCGGGGAAGAGAGGGTGACAGCTGGGGCAGAGAGGGTGACAGCGGGGAAGAGAGGGTGACAGCTGGGGCAGAGAGGGTGACAGTGGGGCAGAGAGGGTGACAGTGGGGAAGAGAGGGTGATAGCTGGGGCAGAGAGGGTGACAGCTGGGGCAGAGAGGGTGACAGCGGGGTAGAGAGGGTGACAACTGGGGCATAGAGGGTGACAACTGGGGCAGAGATGGTGACAGCTGGGACAGAGAGCGTGACAGCTGGGTTAGAGAGAGTGACAGCTGGGGCAGAGTGCGTGACAGCTGGGGCAGAGAGCGTGACAGCTGGGGCAGAGAGCGTGACAGCTGGGAAGAGAGGGTGACAGCTGGGGCAGAGAGGGTGACAGCTGGGGCAGAGAGGGTGATAGCGGGGAAGAGAGCGTGACAGCAGGGGCAGAGAGGGTGACAACTGGGGCAGAGAGGGTGACAGCTGGGGCAGAGAGGGTGACTGCTGGGGCAGAGATGGTGACAGATGCGGCAGAGAGCGTGACAGCTGGGGCAGAGAGGGTGACAGCGGGGAAGAGAGGGTGACAGCTGGGGAAGAGAGTGTGACAGCGGGGAAGAGAGGGTGACAGCTGGGGCAGAGAGGGTGACAGCTGGGGCAGAGAGGGTGACAGCTGGGGAAGAGAGGGTGATAGCTGGGGAAGAGAGGGTGATAGCTGGGGCAGAGAGGGTGATAGCTCGGGCAGAGAGGGTGACAGCTGGGACAGAGAGCGTGACAGCTGGGGCAGAGAGCGTGACAGCTGGGGCAGAGAGGGTGACAGCTGGAAGGAGAGCGTGACAGCGGGGAAGAGAGCGTGACAGCTGGGGCAGAGAGCGTGACAGCTGGGGCAGAGAGGGTGACAGCGGGGAAGAGAGGGTGACAGCTGGGGCAGAGAGCGTGACAGCTGGGGCAGAGAGCATGACAGCGGGGAAGAGAGGGTGACAGCTGGGGCAGAGAGCGTGACAGCGGGGAAGAGAGGGTGACAGCTGGGGCAGAGAGGGTGACAGCGGGGAAGAGAGGGTGACAGCTGGGGCAGAGAGGGTGACAGTGGGGCAGAGAGGGTGACAGTGGGGAAGAGAGGGTGATAGCTGGGGCAGAGAGGGTGACAGCTGGGGCAGAGAGGGTGACAGCTGGGGCAGAGAGGGTGACAGCGGGGTAGAGAGGGTGACAACTGGGGCATAGAGGGTGACAACTGGGGCACAGATGGTGACAGCTGGGACAGAGAGCGTGACAGCTGGGTTAGAGAGGGTGACAGCTGGGGCAGAGTGCGTGACAGCTGGGGCAGAGTGCGTGACAGCTGGGGCAGAGAGCGTGACAGCTGGGGCAGAGAGGATGACAGCTGGGGCAGAGAGCGTAACAGCGGGGAAGAGAGGGTGATAGCTGGGGCAGAGAGCGTGACAGCGGGGAAGAGAGGGTGACAGCTGGGGAAGAGAGTGTGACAGCGGGGAAGAGCGGGTGACAGCTGGGGCAGAGAGGGTGACAGCTGGGGCAGAGAGGGTGACAGCTGGGGAAGAGAGGGTGATAGCTGGGGAAGAGAGGGTGATAGCTGGGGCAGAGAGGGTGATAGCTGGGGCAGAGAGGGTGACAGCTGGGACAGAGAGCGTGACAGCTGGGGCAGAGAGCGTGACAGCTGGGGCAGAGAGGGTGACAGCTGGAAGGAGAGCGTGACAGCGGGGAAGAGAGCGTGACAGCTGGGGCAGAGAGCGTGACAGCTGGGGCAGAGAGGGTGACAGCGGGGAAGAGAGGGTGACAGCTGGGGCAGAGAGCGTGACAGCTGGGGCAGTGAGCATGACAGCGGGGAAGAGGGTGACAGCTGGGGCAGAGAGCATGACAGCGGGGAAGAGAGGGTGACAGCTGGGGCAGAGAGCGTGACAGCTGGGGCAGTGAGCATGACAGCGGGGAAGAGGGTGACAGCTGGGGCAGAGAGGGTGACAGCTGGGAAGAGAGGGTGACAGCTGGGGCAGAGAGCATGACAGCGGGGAAGAGAGGATGACAGCTGGGGCAGAGAGCGTGACAGCGGGGAAGAGAGGGTGACAGCTGGGGCAGAGAGGGTGACAGCGGGGAAGAGAGGGTGACAGCTGGGGCAGAGAGGGTGACAGTGGGGCAGAGAGGGTGACAGTGGGGAAGAGAGGGTGATAGCTGGGGCAGAGAGGGTGACAGCTGGGGCAGAGAGGGTGACAGCTGGGGCAGAGAGGGTGACAGCGGGGTAGAGAGGGTGACAACTGGGGCATAGAGGGTGACAACTGGGGCAGAGATGGTGACAGCTGGGACAGAGAGCGTGACAGCTGGGTTAGAGAGGGTGACAGCTGGGGCAGAGTGCGTGACAGCTGGGGCAGAGTGCGTGACAGCTGGGGCAGAGAGCGTGACAGCTGGGGCAGAGAGGGTGACAGCTGGGGCAGAGAGCGTGACAGCGGGGAAGAGAGGGTGATAGCTGGGGCAGAGAGCGTGACAGCGGGGAAGAGAGGGTGACAGCTGGGGAAGAGAGTGTGACAGCGGGGAAGAGAGGGTGACAGCTGGGGCAGAGAGGGTGACAGCTGGGGCAGAGAGGGTGACAGCTGGGGAAGAGAGGGTGATAGCTGGGGAAGAGAGGGTGATAGCTGGGGCAGAGAGGGTGACAGCTGGGACAGAGAGCGTGACAGCTGGGGCAGAGAGCGTGACAGCTGGGGCAGAGAGGGTGACAGCTGGAAGGAGAGCGTGACAGCGGGGAAGAGAGCGTGACAGCTGGGGCAGAGAGCGTGACAGCTGGGGCAGAGAGGGTGACAGCGGGGAAGAGAGGGTGACAGCTGGGGCAGAGAGCGTGACAGCTGGGGCAGTGAGCATGACAGCGGGGAAGAGGGTGACAGCTGGGGCAGAGAGGGTGACAGCTGGGAAGAGAGGGTGACAGCTGGGGCAGAGAGCATGACAGCGGGGAAGAGAGGGTGACAGCTGGGGCAGAGAGCGTGACAGCGGGGAAGAGAGGGTGACAGCTGGGGCAGAGAGGGTGACAGCGGGGAAGAGAGGGTGACAGCTGGGGCAGAGAGGGTGACAGTGGGGCAGAGAGGGTGACAGTGGGGAAGAGAGGCTGATAGCTGGGGCAGAGAGGGTGACAGCTGGGGCAGAGAGGGTGACAGCTGGGGCAGAGAGGGTGACAGCGGGGTAGAGAGGGTGACAACTGGGGCATAGAGGGTGACAACTGGGGCAGAGATGGTGACAGCTGGGACAGAGAGCGTGACAGCTGGGTTAGAGAGGGTGACAGCTGGGGCAGAGTGCGTGACAGCTGGGGCAGAGTGCGTGACAGCTGGGGCAGAGAGCGTGACAGCTGGGGCAGAGAGCGTGACAGCTGGGAAGAGAGGGTGACAGCTGGGGCAGAGAGGGTGACAGCTGGGGCAGAGAGGGTGATAGCGGGGAAGAGAGCGTGACAGCAGGGGCAGAGAGGGTGACAGCTGGGGCAGAGAGGGTGACAGCTGGGGCAGAGAGGGTGACAGCTGGGGCAGAGATGGTGACAGATGCGGCAGAGAGCGTGACAGCTGGGGCAGAGAGGGTGACAGCTGGGGCAGAGAGGGTGACAGCTGGGGCAGAGAGCGTGACAGCTGGGGCAGAGAGCGTGACAGCGGGGAAGAGAGCGTGACAGCTGGGGCAGAGAGCGTGACAGCTGGGGCAGAGAGGGTGACAGCTGGGGCAGAGAGCGTGACAGCGGGGAAGAGAGGGTGATAGCTGGGGCAGAGAGTGTGACAGCGGGGAAGAGAGGGTGACAGCTGGGGAAGAGAGTGTGACAGCGGGGAAGAGAGGGTGACAGCTGGGGCAGAGAGGGTGACAGCTGGGGCAGAGAGGGTGACAGCTGGGGCACAATGGGGCAGAGGAGTGTAACGGGGCAGAGGAGTGTGACAGAGGGCAGAGGAGGGGGACAGCGTGAGAGAGGGCAGAGGAGGGGAGACATCGTGAGAGAGGGCAGAGGAGGAGGGACATCGTGAGAGAGGGCAGAGGAGGGGGGACATCGTGAGAGAGGGCAGAGGAGGGGGGACATCGTGAGAGAGGGCAGAGGAAGGGGGACATCGTGAGAGAGGGCAGAGGAGGAGGGCAGCGTGACAGAGGGCAGAGGGGGCAGTGTGAGAGAGGGCAGTGTGTCTGGATGCAGAGGGGGCAGTGTGTCTGGATGCAGAGGAGGCAGTGTGTCTGGATGCAGAGGGGACAGAGTGCCTGAGGGCAGAGTGTCTGGATGCAGAGGGGGCATTTTTGCATACAACTAAATAATTATTTCTGTCCTGACCTAAATACTTATTACAATTTTTTGACCCAACTACTTCTAAAACAGGACTTCTCAATAATTATTTTGGAGGGGTGCCTTGAAAAAATTTGGAGACTCTAAGGGTGCCGCGAACTGCAAAAGTTTGGGAACCACTGGCTGAAGGTAATGATCCACATAGAAGGAACGATTGGATGTAAGTGATCCCAAACCTGAAATTATAGGTCTCCCAGGTGGATGGGTGAGTGACTTATAAATCTTTGGCAAATAATAGAAAATTGGAGTAACAGGATATTTGAGAAACAGAAAACCAAACTCATCTTTTGTAATAACATCCTCAAATAATGCACTCTCTAGGAGAACTCTCAATTGTTCTTGAAATATTTTGTTGGGATCACTCTTTAGAAAACAATAAAAACATTTGAGTCATTACGCTGTCACATTGCCTCCTTAATGTAATCTGATCTGTCTAATATGACAACTCCCCCTCCCTTGTCCGCCTGCTTGATGACAAGGGAGGTGTCATTCTGCAAGAATTTGAGAGCTTTCCTTTCAGATTTGGACAAATTTTTCATCCCCAAAGTCTTCCTACTATCATTAATACCATTATAACATAGTAACTTGAAATTTTCCAGAGTATTCTGGTAATAAACATGAATGAGAAAACTTTTCTGATTAATAAGGTAGAGAGCTGATGTCTTTTTAAACTTCAATACATCTACTTCATTGATCTGACCCGTGATGTCGAAAAAGACTATGTTGTGGATGTATATCTTCTACATTACCTTCTTCCCAAAAATTGTCTAATAAGGCTAAGCCGTTAAGGTCCCCAGAATCTAATAATATGACTACCATCTTTCAAATCTTTGTTTATTTATTTTTTATTTTTTTTAAATCCAGTATTTTTATTGAAATTTTTTAAGATATAAACATACCAAACAACAAAAAGAAAAGAAAAACAATCGCATACATATCAGAATTAAATGACGGAATTTACAAGATTACAATAAAGCATAATAATAATAATAATAAATGTGCTATATTCATTCAGGATCATACATCGTAAATGCTTATACATAAGTATGTTACACATGCAGGGTTTATTACATGGACTCAGATACTTATTATAAGAACTGCGGGAGCCATAAATTAAAGTAAATAGAGCATCTTTACTAGATGACACAGGATAGTATTAAAGTAATTTTATCGTTTTCAAATAAGCATTGCATAGGCGATTGTATTGTATTTCTAACGCACAAAGTGATTTATTTTAGCAGATGTAAATAGTCAACAATTCAATACATTATTATATTATGATACAGTACAGTACAGCCAATACCAAAAGATAAATACATACCGCTTGCGCTACGTTGCGCTAACCACGGGCACCCCTGGACAGTGATTCACCTTAGAATACTGGGATCAGTGAAGTCTGAGGCTGGTGGGGGTGCAGCTATTATATACAGTACAGTGTTACACAGTGAACAATAGAGCTTCTATAGGTCCAGACAAGGGTGGTTCCAGGATAAACAGGTCATAGGCTGATTCAATCTAAGGAATCCAAAGGTGGGGGGGGGTCGTCTCTCCAGGGGATGTGCTCCAGTTACAATGAATTCATTAGCATTTCACATTCTAATATCACTCTGGCTATTTATTCTCTAACATCAATAACTAGAGTATGCAATATGCGACCTCTTCGGCGATGGAACCGGACAGCTGTTGATGAATAGGGGATTAGTATGATATCAGACATGAAACATTTCCCATAACCTGAACCTTAGATAACACTAAAGTGTACATATAATCATAATATATAAACTAATAATAAACCAAATACTGTCTGCTCATAAATTACTGTGTAATGGATCCAATATGAATATGAATTATATAAATAACTAAATGTTGTCATGCGAGTGTGTGCGTGCGTATTTTACCGTGCAATCGCCATATGCCACGTGTAGCGTGGCATACGGATCGCAATCGCACGGCAAAACAATATTAACCAATATACTTTCGTTCATCCAATTATACGACTTCGACAGTTCCACCCTTTGATAGTAGAATAAACTATCACCTTAAAGATGTTATATGCAGGATCTCAGTACCACGTTTCATTGCTATGTAATGCAAATCCCCCTTGGGGTATGACCACGCTGTTTGTAGATCTAAACAAGTTATCATAAGAGAGAGTCTTAATCCTCAAAACGATTTCTTCTTTTACTATAGACCGTACATTTCTGGAGCTTGGAGATAATCTTTTGTATGCCCTTCAAGGGTGCAATAAAACACGTAATACATTATTTGGAAAGGTACAAGGTACAATAGAACATGTATCAGCTATACAGAATACTCTACTACAGTTCTTCAAGTTTAACAGATTCTTCTGTCCAACGCATGTCTTTAAGCTCAGAATACATTTAAACACTTCATGTTCATCAATCGCATCATCCTATGTCTATCAATAATGTCATATACAATATTCTTCAGCTTGCGATAATATACACACTTCTAATAATGTCATCAGTTCTTTTCATCAACACTTGTGGGTGGGCTATTGTCTGTTCATTCTTCCCAGTCTCCCGATACTCAGATTTAACAGTGATCGGCTTGCAAAGCATTGGGAGACTTCAGACTAAGGGACCTAGGTGTCGTACTTTTTCCCCTAGCGACCTCCCACCTATAGTTCGGGCACCTCAAGAATATTTAGTGGGAAGAGAACTACTCCTACTTGATATAATTACTGAGGTATGTGAGAGCACGCCCAGCACTTTGTTTGGTCTAAAACCTTACCTTCCCAAGAATGATAATCATTCTCAAGGATGCCTGCTCAAGTCCGAATATTACTGGACTGGCATCGCTGGGTGTATCTCTTTTTTAACTATGGGGTCACCGTACTTACGGATGTAATGCTACTCAGACAATAGCCCCTCGCACTTTCTCCAAGCTCCAGGGTTTCCAAATTTTTCTTTACCCCTGAATTGAATAGAGTAATTGGCTGGACCGATTATGCTACTAACTTCTCCTTCATCCCCAATACCTCATCATCATTACCTGAACCAGCCTCTGTCACCTGCTAATAATCAAAAGAATTGACCGTGCTGAGAAGAGAAGGAAATGAGAGAACACAAAACAGGAAAAACTACAACTTCATGCTGGACAACTGTCTTAGCCTTTGGCTCAGGTGCTACTAACTGCATTCAAGGCCTTCCAGAACAGACTCATGAGTGCCCTTGGACCCTTCTCTGAGTGTTGGCCCCTCTGCAGTGGGTGGAATGGGCACCAGTGTGTCTCTGCTACCCTTGAAGCCGTGATGCTGGTAGCCTACACCTGGTACCTGTCTGTCAAATAACCTGAGCCTAAGAAATTACTGCTCCACAACTTACTCTCCTGATCCAACATCCTGACAGTTAGTGTGAATTTTCAGGAAACAGTGTTTTGGATGTTCTTGGTTGCTGTCTCACTATTTACCTTTTCTCAAGGTCTAACCTAGTTTTTTCAGTTACAATCTCATCCCAAGAGGGGTCAAGAACATCTCAAAAATCGTCAGGTTGAGAGGCTACCCAGGAGTGATCTTTTGGTAGCGGGGAAGGACTAGTGGCCGAAGCCATCAGTCACTTCAATCAAGTTCCAACTCTTATTCTATTCAATTCGTTCTACCTAGTACCACTACTTTATGTTCACACTGGTTAGTGGTAATTGAAAGTATATGATTTGTTACCACTACTCATACATTATACCTCTATTATCAATAACATGAACACCCCTATCATCTATTATAACTCTAGGACTATCACATTGAATAACAAAAGCTTTGAGTATGACACAGTAATACATTAGACACATTTCAATACACCTTTACCCAGACATATTTCATTGGTACACCACTGTATACTTGAGAATCCTGCATGGTGGTAATTGGATGACGTGGATTTGTTTCACCTGGAGAAATTCTTCAGGTAACCCAAATCTTCATATACTAACCAATATGTGTATATGTGCATGTGCATGTGTGTGTGTGTGTGTTCACATTTTAAAACTAAAACAATACAACGAAAAACAAAACATATATTTGTTAGCTGTCACGTAAAACCCTGCTGTCTATTTGACAGCTATGTTCGCCCTGCTGTGACAGCCATGTATGGTCGTGTGTGTAAGTGTGGACTTTACTAGCAGCTACTTCAGTTGGTAACTGTGTCACTGTATAAAGCCCTCTATGTAGTGTCCTACTCATGTGCTGGTATTGTTAGAAAACGATTTCTCAGTCACCTCAACATCGCCCCCTGGACTAGAAAAATGCTGAAGACCAATGTATATCAATCGATTTTCCCTCTGCCAACTCACATGTCATTCTCAGTACCTCACATTCAGCTACTTGACTAAGTGAGAAAGACACAGGGGTCTATTTCTATAACACTTTCTTCAAATATAACAGTATCCAGTACATGTCTGTCTAACAGTGGAAAAAAATATAAAACACGAAAATTCTACATTTTCTAGGGTTTCACATTATGTCGTATCTTGTGGCACAAATCCTACTCCAATGTTCTACACAGAGATGCATATCTGTATGCTTATCTTCTAGCAATCTTCTGTCCTCCTGTCCTCTCCACCCTTTGTGCATCCATATAAAGGCACATTTTTGTACAGTGGGCATGAACCACAAAAAAAAACCCCCCAAAAAAACAAAACAGATATGCAATCTATAAAACATGAATTGTATTTCCACAAGTATAAAATCAGCAGTTTCTATACGCATGAAAACAAAACCCCTGACTGTTTCTGTGACTCATGTCAATCTAGTGTGTGTATCCCTGAATTTGTCTTATGTAAAAAAATAAAAATATGTCTTAGCCCCATTGATGAGACTGTGTCTGTTTTTATCTCTACCAGAGCAGAGAGAGAGAGAGAGAGAGAGACTAGCATAGATGTAAAAAAAATTAGAAATAAGAAGGCAATGAATAATAGGAATACAAAGGTTTGAAAACAAACATACATGCAGAAAGGAAGATTTTACAGCACCAATGACAGTTGGATTGGACTCTATGGGGAAAATGGCTGTATTCATTCCACTAATCCCTTTAGCTATTTGCTAAACTATGACCCCTCCCCATACTTGACTAGGGGGTCTTAAACCAACCGTGCAATCCAGTGCCGTCCGTCATTTGTTCATTAAGAACTCGGTATCACATTGACTACATACCTTTTCAACGGACTTTCTAACTTATGGCAGAGAAATATAAAAGTTAACTTTTAATGACTCATCTGAGATACATAAAACGATATTTTTGGAGAAAAGTATGTACATACTTCATTTTTGGATAATGATTCTCGGCAAACAAATTATCATGAGTCACTGCAGCCTGAAACAACGAGTGTTCCAATGATCCATTGTTAATTAGTCTTTCAAGAGTAATCTTTCTATTTCTCTACCTCACCCTTTTAAACACTGAGTCTATATTTCTTCTGTGTACCCTTTATCTGTGAGAGGAAAACAAGATAGTTATCTTAAAACAGCAACAAAACAAACATTTCCATTCTTTACCATCGGCCAGCGATTAGGAAAACAAGCATTTGACAATATAAAACAAACAAACAAAATCAATAAAGATTACCTTTTAAATCAGTTTCTTTTTTTCTTTCTAAACCTGCTCACCAATACTTACCACAGATTAACTCTAGGGTCGGCTATGGTTCTCCCCCAAGGCATTGGCTGCTATGAGGTGCACAGGAAACAGTTGAGAAGTCTCTGAGACTTGTGTGCGCTGTCTCTGTGGGTGTCTGTGTGATTCCCCCTTAGATGGGCCAAGTCTCTTTGCTTCAGCTCTTGTCATTGTACAGTCCTTTGCTTGGTGTCCCATTTTAGTGCATCTAAAACACTTCCTCAACTCATGTTGTTTCTTTTCCTTAAACCAAGTGTTATTATGCTGTGGTTGTGTGTGCCGTCCCTCTAGTGCTTGGATACTCACCATCATTAACCTATCACTTAGTGTCTCTTTCTGTTTATTTATATTCTTATCATGTTCTATAGCTGACTCCCTGAGAGCATCTATAGTGATCCCTCTCCAGTTCAGTAATGAAGTTTGCACCCTTGTTTTCAAATTTTCTCTGAGGCTGTCCATTAGAACTGAAACAGCAACCTCTCTGTAGTGTACATTATCCTTTATGTCTGATAACCCAATGTATTTGGCCATCGCTATCAGAGCTCTAGAAAAATAGTCCACTGCATTTTCACTATCCTGTTGTTTGATAGTGAAAATTCTACTCCAGTCCACTACCACAGGAAAGTATATGGCCAACTGAGAGATTATGCGTTTAATATTTTCCTGATTATCATAATCTGTTAAGGATTCATCCTCCTCCAACATACAATCCTTAATAAACTTTTGTATATCAGTACCGGGAGGAAGACACGCCTTAAACACCACTCGCCAATCTTTATTAGTTGGCTCATGTGCATAACATTTCTTATGGGAATTACGCCATCTCTGTCTGCCTTCCCATTGGGAACTGCTATTGTGCGGACAGGATGCAAACCTACTAAATCACTACATTCTGAACTTGTTGCTGGAATTGCTGTTGCAGTATTATGGATGTCTCCCCTTCTATTAATCTCTACATTATTCTCACCGATTTCAGCCGATGCCCCTGCTGGTGGAACCGTTCCCTTTCCTTGTTCAGGTGGTGCCTCTTGCATGTTACCAGCATGAGCAATGGCCGAAATGACGGTGGATTCACCTTGTTCCCTTGATACCTTATCCTTAACGTAAATTATAGGATACAAGTTACTGGTTACATTCTTAACATTTTTGGTATTGGCTGTACTTATCACATCAATCGCATTTGGCTGCGAGGGCGCACGTGCGCTCAGTTCTCCACGTTTCTCAACGCTCACTTCCGCTGTGCGCGCGTTTTTTGCCACGCCTACTTCCGCTGTGCACTCGCTGCTCTGCCACGTGTTGCCTTCCATTTTCCACAATTTTAAACAATCCTCATGTTTAATTCTCGTTTTTGTTGATTTAATCAACCGCACTTTATTCCTAACAATATTTAACACCTCTGACTCAAAACTACCCATGTTTGGGAAAGGTCTTTCACAATCCTTGGTCATTTTGACCCACTTGTCGCAATATGCAGTTGCGTATGCACCATATTTATTAAACATGAGAAATCTTGCTGAACTAACCGGCTATTCATTAGGCAGCACAACACAAACTATCTCTAGCGTTTGCTTCACATCCATTGTGAAAACAACCTGTTTCTCAACGCTACGCAAAAAACTTTTTACCTGTTCTCCTTTCAAACAGAACCTACTAGAAATTTTTATCCGTGGATGGTTTCACAGGCTACGCCCACACACCTCCTAACACAGAAATATCATTGCGGACTAAAGGGCTATCAGCTCCTCGATACCCTTGACTCTACCACAAAATCTGTTTTCACCGTATACCCTGTATGCTACTTATTCAAATCACGTGCTTCTTCAATACACCGTATGCTACATAAAAATCCACATACTACCAATATCACTGCACCGTATGTTACATAAAAAATCCACATACTACTTATTAAACTGCACCGTATGTTACATAAAAAATCCACATACTACCTATTAAAACTGCACCGTATGTTACATAAAAAATCCACATACTACCTATTAAAACTGCACCGTATGTTACATAAAAAATCCACATACTACCTATAATAGTGTTCTTATTTCAAACACAACCTTGTCCATCCAGTTTCCCTGGTCAGGCAGCAACCGATATCTCTGTCTTTTCAATAGTAAATCACCTCTTTGTCTGTCTTCAACAGTATGCAAACTCTTCTCTTATCTTTATGCATACCATTCACATACAACCTTTTGTTTTCTGCACAGAAAATAGATTTCCCAATCAATGGTAGTTTTACAGAGGTTTTAACAAATGCTTATATAACAGACTATGAACATATTAACACATATGTAGACTGTTACATATATAACAGACTATGAACATGATTGTTTAAACACGTGGTAACAATACCGGAAGTTCATACACGCTAAACAGGAAGCACACATACACTAGGCAATGCAATACTCTTTAAAACGCAAAACGACAATAAAAATAAAAAATTTTCTTTTTTGTCCCTAGATTCTAGTTAGCATTCCTTCAGATTACGCAACTGCGGACATTCGGCTTCTCAACACAAAATGGACAACAGGTTTTGAACATATTGCGTTCTTTCCCATATGAGACGCGTCCGTCAATATCCACCCTTTGTTGAGGAACCGAATTCCGTCAGCGTTGCATACCTTCCGGCAACGTAACCTCCTAACTCAAGAGCCCCCAAATTATTAAAGTAATTTTATAGTTTTCAGATAAGCATTGCATAGGCGATTGTATTTTTTTTTTATTATTAATTTTTATTTATAGGGCGCCACTAGGCGTCCGTAGCGCCGTACAGGGACAAACAAAGTTACAATACAAGGTGAGACAGCACAGTACAGTAAACAATAAGCACAGTAACTCGGTGAGCTCAAAGCACAGCTAGAGGGGTGGGAGACGGGAAGGTCCTGCATACGTCTGAGCCCGAGAGGGAGGGCCCGGATGATAGGGAAACCCCCAGAGGGGAGAGGAAGGAGCGAGAGGGGATGGGGGGGGGAAGAGGGTCCTTGAGGAGGAGGGCTAGGTAGCTGGAGAGCCGAGTTAAGAGTGGTGAGGACAGGAGGAGAGATGACCCTGCTCAGAGGAGCGTACAATCTAAGGGGTGGGGTAGACAGACAGAGAGACACAGGGGAGAGAGGGAGAGATAAGGGAAGGGGAATGAAGGGGAAGAGGTAGAAGAAAAGGTAGGAAATTAAGTGGGAGACTGGAAGGCTTTAAGAAAAAGGTGGGGTTTTTAGAGCCCGTTTGAAACTGGACAGATTAGGGGAAGTTCTGATAGAGGGAGGGAGCTTGTTCCAGTGGAGGGGGGCAGCGCGGGCGAAGTCTTGGATACGCGCATGGGAGGAGGTGATCAGGGGGGAAGAGAGGCGACGGTCATTGGCAGATCGGAGCAGGCGGGATGGAGCATGAATAGAGAGGAGGGTGTTGATGTAGTGTGCAGTGGAGTTGGCGAGGGCCTTGTATGTAAGAGTGAGGAGCTTGAAGAGGATTCTGTAGGGGAAGGGGAGCCAATGAAGGGATAGGTAGAGGGGGGAGACAGATGAGGAGCGGCGAGAAAGGAAGATAAGCCTAGCGGCCGCGTTGAGGGCAGATCAAAGGGGCGCAAGATGAGAGTGGGGGAGGCCAGTAAGGAGGACGTTGCAGTAGTCCAAGTGGGAAATGATCAGAGAGTGAATAAGACATTTGGTGGCATCTTGGGAGAGGAAGGGCCGGATGCGAGCGATGTTACGCAGCTGGAAGCGGCAGGATTTAGTGAGAGAGAGAATGTGGGGGCCAAAGGAGAGAGAGGAGTCGAGGATGACACCGAGGCAGCGAAGTTGGGGGACAGGGGAGATAGAGGTGTTGTCAACAGTGATGGAGAGATCAGAAGGGGGTGAGGTGTGAGAGGGAGGAAAGACTATGAGTTCAGTTTTGGCAAGGTTAAGTTTGAGGAATCGAGAGGACATCCAGGATGAGATGGCAGAGAGGCAGGCGGACACCCTAGAGAGGAGGGAGGGAGAGAGATCAGGAGAGGAGAGATAAAGTTGAGTGTCGTCAGCGTAGAGGTGGTAGTTGAGGCTGTAGGAGCTGATGAGTTCACCCAGGGAAGAGGTGTAGACAGAGAATAGTAAGGGTCCCAGGACAGAGCCCTGGGGGACTCCGACTGGAAGGGTGGACGGGGGGGAGAGAGATCCAGAGGTGGTGACAGAGAAGGATCGGTCAGCAAGGTAAGAGGTGAGCCAAAGTACTGGAGGGTGTGGAGGAGGAGGGGGTGGTCGATGGTGTCAAAGGCTGCAGAGAGATCGAGGAGGATGAGAAGGAAGAAGTGGCCCCTGGCTTTAGCAGAGAGGAGATCGTTGGTGACTTTAGCTAGGGCCGTTTCAGTGGAGTGAAGGGGGCGGAAGCCAGACTGGAGAGGATCAAGTAGGGAGTTTTCGGAGAGGTAGGAGGAGAGACGGCTGCAGACAAGCCTCTCGAGAATTTTGGAGGCAAAGGGGAGAAGTGATATGGGGCGATACTTAGAGGGAGAAGTAGGGTCAAGATTAGGTTTCTTGAGGATGGGGGATACGAGAGCATGTTTGAAGGAGGAGGGGAAGATGCCGGTGGAGAGGGAAAGATTAAAGAGGTGAGCGAGGTGAGAGCAGGTGGTGGGGGGAAAGGGAGCGAAAAAGGTGGGAGCGGATAGGGATTGTATTGTATTTCTAACGCACAAAGTGATTTATTTTAGCAGATGTAAATAGTCAACAATTCAATACATTTTTATATTATGATACAGTACAGTACAGCCAATACCAAAAGATAAATACATACCGCTTGCGCTACGTTGCGCTAACCACGGGCACCCCTGGACAGTGATTCACCTTAGAATACTGGGATCAGTGAAGTCTGAGGCTGGTGGGGGTGCAGCTATTATATACAGTACAGTGTTACACAGTGAACAATAGAGCTTCTATAGGTCCAGACAAGGGTGGTTCCAGGATAAACAGGTCATAGGCTGATTCAGTGGAACCGGACAGCTGCTGATGAATAAAGGATTAGTATGATATCAGACATGAAACATTTCCCATAACCTGAACCTTAGATAACACTAAAGTGTACATATAATTATAATATATAAACTAATAATAAACCAAATACTGGGCCCGATTCATCAAGGTACGCAAACGCATACGCATCTGCGAATTTGTTCTGCGCACGCGCAAAACGGCACTTGAGATGCGTAAAACGCCACTTAAGAGACGCAAAACGCCAGTTACGCTACGCAATCACGGCAGATACTACTCTCAAAGTCAACGTAATCTCAAAGGACAACGCAAATAGATTTGAGATGGCTGCTGACCACTTGAGAACAAAGGGGTGGGAATGGGCGGAGAGTAGGCGCGGACTGGGTGGAGCTGAGACACCATTTGAGTAAAGTAGGCGTTATGCATTTATGCATTTTCACTTGAGAACAGTAGGCGTTCCCTCTTTCCAGTTGAGTGAAACTGACGTCACTCCTGTCTCAAATCTTTCCCAAAAGTTAATAACGCCCAGGGTCATGTTTAAATCCAAAAAACCTAGCGCAAACAACTGTTAAAAGCCTTTAGAAGCATACTCTGCGTATGAAAAAATAAATAAAATTATGATAAACAAACACACGTTTTAATATTAGGATTTTAATTAAAAAAAAAAAAATAATTAATTTTTTATTATAGTGCACTATGCTGCTTGCTGCCTCTTCAGTAAAGAGGCCTGGCTTTTATGGGCCCTCTACACTGCAGTTTGGTATGCTAGGCAGATATATTTTCTACTATCACTCCCTATGCATTCCGGCTGCAAAATGGAGTGCACACTCCTTCCCCATTCATGACCGTTTCCAAAATGGAGTGCACACTCCATTCCACATTCATGACAGTTTCCAAAATGGAGTGCACACTCCATTCCACATTCATTGTGGCTTCTGGAATGGAGTGCACACTCCATTCCACATTCATGACAGTTTCCAAAATGGAGTGCAAACTCCATTCCACATTCATTGTGGCTTCCAGAATGGAGTGCACACTCCATTCCACATTCATTGTGGCTTCCGGAATGGAGTGCACACTCCATTCCACATTTATGACAGTTTACAAAATGGAGTGCACACTCCATTCCACATTGATTGTGGCTTCCGGAATGGAGTGCACACTCCATTCCACATTCATGACAGTTTCCAAAATGGAGTGCACACTCCATTCCACATTCATTGTGGCTTCCGGAATGGAGTGCACACTCCATTCCACATTCATGACAGTTTACAAAATGGAGTGTACACTCCATTCCACATTCATGACAGTTTCCAAAATGGAGTGCACACTCCATTCCACATTCATTGTGGCTTCCGGAATGGAGTGCACACTCCATTCCACATTCATGACAGTTTCCAAAATGGAGTGCACACTCCATTCCACATTCATTGTGGCTTCCGGAATGGAGTGCACACTCCATTCCACATTCATGTCGGCTGCTGGAATCGAGTGCACAGTGCATGGCTAATTTGATAAATTGTGTTAAACTGTTAGGCAAACATTCTGCTTTATTATAAATATTGATTACAAATCTCTTTTGATTCTCAGCAACTAACAATTAACATTAGTCTCAATATGCAACATGGATGATTTGACACTTGTTGATGGTGGCTTTTCAATATATTTAAAAATAAATACACATAGAATAACTGTACAATTTTTCAAGGAATTTACACCCATTTTATTAGCTATTGTAAACGAAGTGTTCGATTACCACAGGGTAAGTTTTATCACCAACACAGATATTGTAAGGAAATATCCTTAATCCCTAATTAAGGATCCCTAAGACACAAGTGAATTAGTGAGGTCTTGAACACATGTTTGCAAGCTTCAAAGGTGCCTTGGCTATCTGCTATGCCACTGTACAAGTAGTGATGAGAACAGAATAGAATAACAATGAAAGATGAGCATCTTTTAAGGACAACAACTTATTATATACGTAGGGTATATAATAAGTTGGGTGTCCTTAAAAGATGTTTAAAACTCCAAATATTTGCACATATTATACATGGTAGGAACTGGTATATGGTGAGTTAAAATGTATGCATATGGAATTATATCCATGTTCATTAATACAAATCAAAAGTAAAATAATATTGCTACCATTTTCGTGTTCTCTTTTTCTACTTCTGAGAGTATAGATTTACTATGTCTTTGCAATAAAGTCTTTTGCTACAACTCCTTTCATCTGTTGTAAGTGATCACAATGTTCAACATGACAGATAGGCAAATTAAACATCAAACCATATACAAAAGCACTCTTACATAAGTCACAGAGTAGAGTAAATGCGCTCAAACATTGACATAAACAAAGGTAAGCCACATACACACATGAATCGGGGGTCAAACTCATTACCTTATCATTGCAAAGTTAGTTCTTTATCCACTAAGGTATACTTCAGATAGAAAAACACACACCAAACTGCACAATAACTTTTTCGGCCAGCTGAATCGCTGTCTTAGGTCTGTTAAATCTGGCCGGTTGCATTTATTGTTAACGGAATGACGGATAAGGCGCTATAAAAACCATAACCCTACATACACACACATAAAATAAAAAAATGCTTGTCAAACGCATCAGGACCTTGAAAGACTTGACCATGTTAAGAATTGAGGGGGAATAAAAAAATAGAAAAAAATTGTGTCTTGCGCTATGTTACAAGCATTTGCGTATTTTTATTCCTATTATACTTTACTGAGTATGCTTAATGGAGCCTCGTAAATGGCTCTGTGCTTATGGTTGACCTGTGGGCTCGAACTCCTGCAATTAGTACTGGTGGGTGGAATACATAACCACTACACTATAGTGTCACACATTAAGTTTGCACATGTTAATTCAATACGTGTAAATGATTTTTAGGGAATATGATGATAGCCCAATCAATTTATTCTTTATTATTGGCACAGTAATAAAAGCTAAGCGCATTATTGACATCTGTAATAATAGTTTAAAAATCGACTCACCGTACAATGAAGAACCTTAGGTTACATGCCAGCATGACTTTTAGTCAAAAACAAAATTGTTTCATTGGTACGCAGCTGTCAGCTCTTAATGATTTCTGTTTACCATACTCTCCGGCGTTCGCACCGGCATTTAATTACCTAATTAGAGTGGTAGTTAAAAATACCTTGCTACCACTTCTGTGTTGTTGTGAGTTTGACAAATCAGGGTAAGTAGACTGTAGATGGGCAAATGTTTTTTTAATCAGATGTTTATTGCTGTACCTTGCTCAGTACTCAGTATGTTTAAAGATGTGTGTGTGTTGGTGAGCAAGAAATCTCTGTTGCTGCAGAAAGGGCTTAATGTACTGTGCTGGTGGTTTTTATGTTGAATGTTGGTGCAAAAGTGTTTGATTAGCTGTGGAGTTTTAATATTTAGTCCACTGTGTATACTTAGAGGCGGAACTACATACAGTCCTCTAGAATGTAGTGAAATGTTTCAATATTATCCCTTTATTTTTTTTTATTTTATTTTTTTCTTTCTTGTTTACCCTCCCCCACAATTATTTGGGTCTGCTGGGATTTTGACTAATCTTGTTGTGTGCCATTTTAAGACAATCTTGTGTGTGTGGTAAGTATAAAACAAATATAGTTTCTTGCATACGCCTTCTTACAACACCCTGCAGTAATATTGGCCATGGTTTTTGGAAATATTTTCTTGTGCTATAATAATTTTTTTTTAAGTGGTGATTTTTGCCCCTACCTTAAACACATTAGCACTCTGTGTTAAGTGTTTCACTCTCTCCACATTTCTATGGCACATAAAGGTCAATATAACTAATCTGATTTGTGAAAGGGTCTATGGCGATGGTAAGTATCACGTTTGCAAGCACTTTGGTGGTGGTTCTATATGACTATATGGTGTTTGGTTATGTAAATTGTTTTTTTTTTTTTTTTCAAACTCGCCTTAAACATTACTTTCATCTTCTTATGGAGTGGGGCACCAGGGGTCATGGATGAGGTTGCCCCCCCCTCCCCCCCCGTGAAGCAGTGCGTGGCTCAAACTTCAGGAGCTATGTTGTCTATCAGTATTTTTGAGGTAATAATTTTTAATGCACTTTTTAACCCTTAGCATTTCAAAGCTGTGTGTTAAAATCAGCGGCAAGCTTATTCAAGGACAGATGATCTAAGGTATGTTAAGTTCAAATGGCAATATGAATCTACATGGACTGGTGTGATAGAGAAATGTATAATATGTGGGAAAATTTGTATTTCCAAGCGTTGCTAACTTTTACAATGTGTGTAGAAAGTATAGATTCATGTCTGTAGGTTTTGCCTCAATGTCTTTAGCTAAATGCACCTTAGTGTGTTAGATTTAATCTACAGGCTTTTTTTTTTGTTTGTACAAACAAATTGTTTAATGTTTCATACACTTTGGCCAGTCCAGACTTTGCACACTTGATGCTTGTATTTGCTAAGTCTCAAAAGGCATTAATGCTGTAGTATGTAGATGTCCCCTACTGTCATAATGTGTTTGCTAAATTGTGACCATGTAAATGTGGCCTAACTCTGGTTATTTATCCATGTGAGGTTTATAGGTAATTGTTTGGCACATATGGGGGGGTATTCAATTGTTTCTTTTAACGCGCTAAAACAAAAAAAACTGAGCGCTCTAAAAATATTACCGTTAATACGGTAATTACTCGCTAAATTTCATCTCGCAGCTCCCTGAGCAGCGAGCTGAAATTCAGCCCGCTGGCAGCGAGTAAGTACCGTATTAACTGTTTACGCGCGCAAAATTACCGTATAATATGAAGTTTTTTTCGAGCGCTTGTTTTTTTTGTTTTAGCGCGTTAAAAGAAACAATTGAATATCCCCCATAGTGTGTTGTAGTGGTAATTTTTCTAACTGTTTTTTAATTTTCTTATATCTACAGCCTGTATATAACACCTGGCCTGCAGTGGTGGTCTTTGTGGAATTTAACTTTTTAAATTGTTTGCTTTTTGGAGTGGTGCAATTCATGCCTCACTACATGTTGAAGTATTTCTCCAGAGCTCCAAGGCTGCTTATGTCTCTCTTCAGTCTGGCCACATTGGCATCTCTTCATCCAAGGATCTTTGCCACACACAGACTATTAACTTCTTTGCTATGTTTTTGTTAGGCCGTTTGGATTCATATATGTAATAAATATATCTTATCCTGCAAATGACTCTGCAATCTGTTGTCATGCCATTTTGTACCATTACTATAGTGCTGTGATTTCTCTTTGCATACACACACATTCTTGTGAATTGCTTTCCTAACTATTGTGTAACAGGTATACTTGGAAAATATAATATTATTATGTGTGGTTCTTTTGTCCTTTGCCACAGACACACCATAGGCTACAAACACACTTTATGCTGTTTATGTTCAGTTATAGGAAATGAGTTTAGTTTGGAGGTTTGTATGTGTGTTTGGTTGCTTAGTAGTTAATTTCTTTTACACTTTACAGCTTTTAGAGGGAACATGGTAGGTGCATAGCAATATAGGCATTATAAAATGTGTAACTCATACAAATAATGAAAAAATGTTACCGGTCTTACGTCCAACACTATAAACTGTTGTCCGTTGCACAAACAGGATAACTATCTTTCGCCTGTGCTAGTGGCACTTTGTTTAAAAGTGACATCCACATGGCACACACAAAACCGACACTAACAATGATGGGAAATGCGTTAGTGTCCTAAGTTAGTGTAGTGTTACTACAAGGGCAGATTAACATTATGTGTAACCCACCTTTGGAACAGCTAATAATACAGTATACAAAATTGTCATGGTGTTTTTACAAAGTTTCATTGTTGTGATAAGGAATACTTCACCTAGTTTGGTAATAGTCTGCAAAATGTCAGATTACAACCAACACACGTATACAAATTTAGCACTAGTTACATTTGTCTGATGACACACATTGTTTGCCAGCTGTCACATTACATGTTTGGTGGCCCTGTCAATGTTATAGTTAATTTATTGTGGTGTATAAATGTGTAATTATTAGACTATCCAAATATCTGTTAAATTGCCCTCTGAAAATATAACATATCGACAAAAGCCACATTCTAGCTTGGTTGTACTACAAATCCTATGTCAGTGTGTGTGTCACTAGTAAATTAAGTTAGTTTGGCCCTGATTAGAAGCTATGACTGTTTAAACATGCTACTACATGCGAAGAGTCTTTTGCGCCTCTTGCATGGTAACATGGTTTTCTCTAGGAGACTGAAATAAGGATACAAAGCTTTGGACCTCCTTATTCATTCTGGGCCAGTGATCATGTTCAATGGGTACCTGTGTCTGTCTATACACAATCTCCACCTACTAAACGACTCAGCATTATAATTTGCACGTCATGTCAACTAGCTTGCCCTTGCCTAAATAAAATCCACCACTGCAAGGGAGCACAAAAGTATTGTCATGGCCAGTATAGCAATGAATTAATGAGTTTCATAACTAAATAAACAATAAGGTCTGTTTAGCCAAAAAAGGTATTAAGGCATCCAAATTGTTTAGAACTGTCATGCAATTGTGGAATGAGACCATAGAGTTTAGTACAGTAAGGACTGTATCAATAAAATTGGTAGAAAAACTACCTCTTGGATATCCATCACGGCCAGCACAGTGGCGTAGTGGTCAGCACTTTTGCCTCCCAACACTGGCCTAATGAGTTCAATTTCTGACCATGGCGTTATCTTGTGGATTTCTCCCTGTGTTTGCATGGGTTTCCTACAGGTCCTCTGGTTTTCACCCACACTCCAACAACATACTAGTAGGGTAACTGGCTGCTATCAAAATTAACCCTAGTCTCTCTCTCTGTGTGTGTATGATAGGGAATTTAGACTGTAAGCTCCAATGGGGCAGGGACTGGTGTCAATGAGTTCTCTGTACAGTGCTGCAGAATCAGTGGATAGAAATAAATTATGATGATGATCACTAAGTGATGTAGATAATGTTGTAGTAGTGGCACGCTTGATGTCAAAACATTTACTCACACAAACAAAGAAATACTGTGGCAAAAGAATTCTGAAGCTTAGCTTGATAAACTTCTTGTTGAAGTCTTCTTGACCAAACCAGGGGCCTGAATCATTCTAGAAAGTTAAGGCAAAGTAACTAAGTCAGGCCAAACCATGTGGCATTGGAGGGGTATGTTTTAAAAATGGAGCTTGCTGATTCTCATGGGGGGGTAGGAGAGGTTCTAGATTAACTTTTAATTACCGTCTTCAAATAAGCTAACAAGTAGTTTGGAACAATATTAAGATACAGACAGTATGTAAGTTTTTAAACAAAAAGGGTGATATTTTATTACACTGACATTAATTCATGGTTTATAGAAGATTATTGTAATAAGGATCCTTTCCATTTATGACCCTGAATCAATCTGCCACTTCCTTTTGGACACCACACTGAAATTAGATACCTATTCCTTAAAGAACCTTCATGATTCCGGACGTTTTTTGGGAGGTAATCTTTTGCTGATACTTGATAACAAGTATTGCGTACAAATAACCATCATAGATGATGTAATAATAAATCAATAAACACATACTTAGTAATAAAAAAAATTTTTTTTATTAAACAATACATATTTTGTTATCCAAATATGAGATAATGTTTTAAAACAAAAACTATTATTTATTTTTTGGTTGGTTTTTTGTAAGGAGTCTGAATGGCCTGGCTCCGACTCCTACTTCTTGTCACCCGTGATGTAGAGGCCTCAGATGAAGCAGCCAAACCTGCATGGGAAACGGTTTGTGTCCGACGAGGTGAAGGCTCATGGACAGGGGATTGGGAAGGGACCACGACAGGGGATTGGGAAGGGACCACGACAGGGGATCGGGCTAAGCCACAGGCAAAAGCTAAACACATAAGACGACAGAGGGCTGGGTCAAGGAGGGGGGACGGAACAGACCCAACAAGGAGGGTGGACGCAACAGACCCAACAGGGAGGGGGGACGCAACAGACCCAACAGGGAGGGGGGACGCAACAGACCCAACAGGGAGGGGGGAGCCACCAGCCAACTGGGTATGGGGGCTGGTGAACACAAAATCTGAGCTGGGTGAAGGGAATGTGGCGGAGGTGCGTTGGGAGTGGGCATGCAAGAGTTCACCCAGGAGTGTTTCGATATGTGACATAGATTGAGTTAAATTTGACATTTGGGTGTTGTGTGTGGCTATTAAAGAGTTGTGTGAGGTCATTAAAGAGGTGTGTGTGCTCATGAAATTGGAGAGTGTGCTTATGAGACTTGTAATTTGCTGATCCGTGTGTTGGACAGTGCTCGCTATAAGTGCCAGGTGATCATTCTGTGAATCTGTGGCGCAGTAAAGTCTTTGTGATGCGTCCGAGAGTGCCCGCTCCCATGAATTGTCACCTGGATCCACCTGATCCCCCTCCACATCACGGGCAACTTCAGAAACTACTTCAGTGGCCTGCTGCTGGGAATCTGTAGAGAGATTTAAAACAAACACTAAGATATTTGATAAAAACATTTGGCAACAATAATATTGTTAAAAAACCTATTGAGGTACGCCTGATGTAGCATTGGTCAAGTGTGAAATCACTTTTAATGTGCTTCCTGCCCTTTACAGTCACCCAAATGAGACTTTAGAATCTTTAATTTATTCAAATTATGCACAAAACTGTATATATAGAGAATTTTTAGCTTCACAGTCTACATGACATTTCCTCAAATGTGATAGGCTAAGATATAGTGCAATCAAAGTAATCCTTCAGACACACCCAGAGAGTTTACACATTTGCTCAGACATATAGAAACATTTACAGTCATTAACTAAACACACTCATCATTGTACCTAGTGGAGCGGAATCTCCTCTTCGGGGTGGGCTATAGCCAGTGTCTATGTCACCCACCCCAACAATCTCAACAAGAGAAATAGCGGCCCTCGCACGCTCTTCAAGGTCAAGGAAATGTCCATTGGTGGCCCACCCCCAGTCCCGTGCGCATGGCGGTGTTGCCGTGCTAGTTTGCTTTTCAGCCTAGCTTTATAGTCTGCCCACCTGCGGAATAGACAAATATTAGGGTGTTAATTTTTTTAAGGTTAAAATCAATATACTCATCCAACCACATTTATTAATGCCACATTGTACACTAATGTCTTGGAATTTACAATTGTGGTTAATGTGCACAACTCATTATGTAAATGTGGCCAAGGCCCATGCTGCTTGGAACCATCACCTAAGGGCCTGATAGAAGAAAAGATTATACACACAAGGCTACTTGTACATCACAGTTGGCTAAGTAATACTAACACAGAATGTACATACATATCTATATATATATATATATATATATATATATATATAGAGAGAGAGAGAGAGAGAGAGAGAGAGAGAGAGAAACAAAAGCAAATAAATACTACTCAACAGAGTTAGTCACATTCTATAGGCATTTTTTCTAAACAGTGGCTTTGTACCATTTCTGAACCTCATGCACTTTTCGTCCATGGGGCGATATTTCATTAATCGCTAACGTAATTTGCTCCCAATGGCGGTGATGCTCCGGGCCCGTAATCTGGCGGTCCCCCGAATGGAATCGCTGTAAAACCTCTCCCACTAAAACCTCTAATTCCTCATTGGAAAAAAATTTTTTACGCATAGCTGGGCGCCCGGGTGGCTGCTCCCCACTGGGGCCTGGGTCACACATATTACTATTGGAAAGAAAGTAAAATTAGGTTTTGGCAATGCAAACAATCAGGTGCCAATACAGATTTTATGGCCATCCACCCCCTTAAAAGTTTTAATTTGGGAAAGTACTACCTAGGTATAAAACACATGGACCTTATTAAAATCAACATTGTTGCTTCTATATTGATCCAACATTTATTTATTCCACTGTATTTTAACATTAATGGTGTACAAATACTAGTTCAACATTCAGCTACTACTACCAGTTTCCATTTTTAAAAGCCTAACCTTGGTTAACACGTTTAGCCACATACATAAATTAATGATATCACATTACGTTTTTTGGAGTAGCAAGCCCTATATCGTGCTTCCAATATTACTTTGGTAAATAAAATCAGCCAGCAACACACTTAAATTTGTGCACTACAAATGCTATTTGTTAAGTAAGCGTCCCAATACATTTAAACATTTGGATGCATGTGTCCCTCAATGCAATAAGTCAGTTATTAGTGTGTGGGATATGGATAATCTAACAGTACTTAGCATAGTGTAAGCTACTAATGCATTCTTTTACAGTTAAATGTGAGGGCTAGGCCACTTCTGGTCACACTCTCATTATAGCTAGGACACACATTTTTGTGCATACACAGATGGTTAAATGAGCAGATACAAACGATTGGTATATAATACAATATATCTGACCTATTTATACTTACTTTTATATATTTGCACAAAAAGAAAAAAAAATTAGATTACAACAGTGTGTAATGTTTGGGGTTGCCTGCAAAACAAAAAATTACGTTGATTAAAATGCAAGTTAATGTGATGTTATCAACAATGCTAACATCTAAATATTATTGAGTGCAAGATTGATCAGATAAAAATGATTAGCTTATTGTAGGCTAATATACCATTAGTGCCATGTTAAAATGTGATGCCAAGGCCCCTTTTTATAGCAGGTTTATGTCAACTAGGACACACATATTTAATTAAAAAAAACCCCACTACATTAGAAGAGACAAGCACATTGTATATATTACAATAATTTCCTTACTTTTGTTGTTACTGTTTGTTGTTTGCTTATTAGGCAAAGTATGTAAATGTTTTCACAGTTCAATGTGTCCTGTTCAGTCAAATCAGCTACTGAACAGGCAGTAAGGCAAAGCACAGGTGGGTTTAAATGGAGGTTTGGATTAATTAATAAACCAGGTGTACACTCTTTGTCCTAATTGCAATGCACAGAGTACTCGTCTCATCATAGGGGGCCGCCATGTTCTTGGTGGGAGAAACACAGGTGTGTGAAAGATCCGCATGTGACGTGAGTTACGGCCATACGTGCTCTGAGAACCAATCGGAGCGCAGAATACTGGAGGGTGTTGGTTCCTGTTTGCAAAAATGAGGGCCAACATTTTCGCGAGGCGTGAGCTCCGTGTCCTGACAGAGGCCATGGACAACGTGCCCTTAGGGCGCTATATGTCCAATGAGCTGAAGCTGGAGGCCTATAAAAGGATCCGCAGACACCTCCGCCTGCGGTATGGATTATTGAGGAGCGTCGTCCAGCTCCAGAGGGGCTGGAGCGATCTCCGGCGCCGTCAACCAGGGCTCCTTGCTGAACTCCGGCAGGAGATTGTAAGAAGTGAGTTCTGTATTAATCGCAAAAACCATCACATGTGTACATATATATTTGCTATATGTTTGTAAATAAGTTCACCCAAATCACCTGACATGGCCTACATAACAATGTGCAAGCACACTCTAAAGGACATGCCCCTTCCAGTACACCCAAAATGCTTTGCCTCCTGTCTCCTACATTTGTCTGCTGGCAATTTAATGACCTAAATGTTTGATTGTGAAAAATCTGACCATTAAGGGTGGATTTTGGAATCAGCCATTGTAACTCTTGACCCGTGTGCTGTAGCTTGCTGGTCTAACCTTAAATTTTTTTTTGTAGGGGCAGATGTGTTGTCATTATTTGGCAAAGATGTAAAAGCCAGGTTTCAAATTCCAAACACCTTAGTTCATAGACTAATTTTTAAAAACTCCCATAAGATGCAAACAGATTACAGAGTGTACTAGATATAGCTAATCAATCATTAATTAACTGCCTATTTTGACTATTGTAGACTGTGAGGTAGTCCCAACAAAGGGTGATTTCCAAAATATACTCAACATTCTATGATTTGGAGCTCCATCCACTAATTCTGTGATCATGTAAAGACAGAACTAATTGACATCATTACCAGGGCCATGGGAGTTTGCAGACTTAAATTCACCGACATGAAAAAACATACTAGGGCCAAATTTGTACAAAACCTAATTAGGCGGCCAGTAGTATGTTTAGGGAGTGTGGTAGACAACACATGCAAATATGGAGCAAGCCTCCAAACTCCACACATATGAAACAATAATCAGGGAGTTGAATTCCTGACCCCAGTGCTGAGAGCAAAGTGCTGACCACTAGGCCACTGCGATATTCCACAACTCTATGTAAAAAAACAAAAATTGTGCAAGGTCATCATCATAATCATTTATTTATATAGCGCCACTAAATCCGCAGCAATGTACAGAGATTCCATTCACATCAGTCCCTGCCCCATTGTACCGGGCCGACAAGTCATGTGAAATGCTTTTTGTTCATCATGTTTAGCTCCTTGCATTGTTAGTAGCTAATATTTCTGGCTGCTGACAATGTAAAGATTATTAAATATGGATGATCACCTGATTGTCATAATACTATCAGTTCTTTCAAATGATGATTGTGTTAACATGTCCTTTTGTTTATATTTCCTTTTCTCAAACAGACCGGGCACGCTGGGAACGCCGGCAACGCCGGCGGACTGTGGTGAAGGCGCAGGCGGAAGAGGGGGAGGAGGAAGAGGAGGAAGGGGATGACCAGCAGCGCCAGCCGCAGCCACAGGAGGAGGAGGAGGAGCAGGCAGTGGCAGTGTCATCGGAGGAGGAGGAGCCTGTGCCGGTGCTAGTGCCAGTGGCAGCAGCTGCAGTGGAGGAGGAGGAGGAGGAGGAGCCGGTGCTAGTGGCAGTGGCAGCAGCTGCAGTGGAGGAGAAATTTGATGTACATTAAACACTCAAACCACAGCCAGAGCCATCTTAACACAAGGCCACGCAGGGCAGGGACCTGAAAAATGTTTCCGCTAGGCTGGTGAACTTGTCAGCATATTAATCACTTGATTTTAAATTCCAATATCAACCAACATATTTTGACTTCCTGTGAGTTATTGTGTAGGTAGTGGCCCATGGTAGTGCTTTGCCCTGGGGCCTATAATGCTGGATAAGACAACCCTGCACATGGCCCTCTCCCCGTGGCTCACCAGAATGTAGGACATTTATCCAAATGCCTTAGCAATGTCTAATGTGCGTCCAAATGGTTTTGTTGGCAGAAGCCTAACATTTGAAAGTAATGTAACAGTACACATCTCTAGTAAGTCCAGTCTGTTTGCCAAATTAGGTAGAGCTGTATATTTATTGTTTTTGTTTGGTTCCTTTCAGCACCTGAGGAGGAAGGTCGGAGATTGGTCACACCACCACCCACTCCGGCCCAATTGTTGGCCCAAATGGGCCACTTACTCGCCAATCTCGAGGCCACCTGCCAGCAACTGGTGCGATTGGTTGCCGACTGGAAGGCCACATTGGACTACTGGTCCTCTTTATTTTAATTTCTGTATTAGATGTAAATATTATAGTTTTTCCTTGTAAATATTTTGTTAATTTTGAGCCCTTGCCACATTATATAACTAATTTTCCAAAAAACCTTGGTGTGTGTGTCTTTATTCATCTCATTACACAACATGTGGGTGTAAGGCTACAAGAGAATGTATTTAAAATCCTAAATGTGCTACATTTCAGCAAGATAGATTGTTTCTAAAATCATTGCTGTAGCATAAAAGGTTTAGATTTGCTGTTTGCATGTCATCTAAAAGGACTGTGTGCCCTCCACCAACAAGCCACCCCTGTAAGAGGTATGCCATCTGTAGGCCCTGTGTGCAAGACATTCCAAAAGATCAAATGCCCTAGCTATTTCACAACTTCCCCAAATCATGTGTCATAGTAGTGATAGTCCAAGGTTACGTTCCAGTGTCAGAGCAAAGCCAGTCACACATTGAAGAGAACATGGAAACATGGAAAGTGTACCCAGGAGTGGCGTAAGTGGTGTAAGGCGGAAGTGCAAGCGATGCAAAGCTCCATGGTACTGGAGTGTGGAGATCGGCCTATTTGGATAAAGCTGAGTACCTGACATAATGTGTACGCCGTGGATCCAGAGGAAAGTCTGTTTGCTGACAATGTTGCATGTAACTCCAAGGAGGCTGACCCCTACAATCCCCCCCCCCATCTTAGTCCATTTAGAGTAAAAAAATGTAAGCATGGACATAATAATGTGCATGTGTGAAGTGTTAGCCCTGCGGCTTGTATAAAGTACACCCCCAAAAATGTAAATCTTACCATACAGGAACAATATGAGGGCTTATTTTACAATGTGGGTGAGCACTTAAAACAAAACCCATTTCAAAAATGAAACCATTATGTCAAGTTGTTGTAAGCGTCATGATTCCAGTCCACACAATAGTTGGGGGTATGCTTGGTATTTGAACTCATGTCTGCTGTGTTGTGAGTCCAAAGTGCTAACCAGTGAGCTACCTGTGAGATTGGTATTTTGTGCGTAATTTGTGTGAATAATGAGGAGTAGTATTAAGTGTGAGTTGCCTGTGTATTTTCATGTCTCAGGTTGGGGTAGTGGGTAGCTGTCCCCATTTGCATACAGTCATTCCTGAGTTCTAATCCAGACAGAAACCCTTCCTCTGTGTGGAGGTTGTATACACTCTTGTGTGTATCCTTTATGGAAGAGTATGCTGTGCATTTTGCTGAAAAGGCAAGATTTATTTACACCACATACATTTTGATACATTCGTTATTCATGTGTTTTTAATGTAGCCATTGTCCATGCATTTTGCGCACTATACGGCGACTTGAAATCCTAAACACAGAAAGATCGTGAAGAATGTGTTTGTTAACAGTGTGTATTGCACTAATTATTCGCAAAGGAAAAACAAGGTTGAGAGTGTTCCAGATTATTGTTAATTGACAGTGATTAATGAGTAAAGAGCTATCTCGTTAAAATAAGCCCCAGGCATGTTTGTTGTGTTGTATATAAATAAACTGTTGGCCCCTCCCACAGTGGGCATGAAGTATGCATTGTTTAGCTTGCCGTCAATCAGTTGAGAGCCGTCGCTTATGCGTGTAGCATGTTTAAAGATACGCAGGTGGGTGTGTTTTCTAACGTTCGCACTACTTATTTGCGTCACTTAGTTGTAATGGACCACAAGGGGGTGTGTTTTTGCTGTTTGAGGTGCTTATTTCACGCGCAAATCGGGTTGCGTCACTCAATGTATGCAACGCAGATGCGTGTGCGTTTGCGTACCTTGATGAATCGGGCCCACTGTCTGCTCATAAATTACTGTGTAGTGGATCCAATATGAATATGAATTACATAAATAACTAAATGTTGTCATGCGAGTGTGTGCGTGCGTATTTTACCGTGCGATCGCCATATGCCACGTGTAGACTTGGCAGACTCGGCAGACTTAGGGGCAGGCCCGGTCTGGGCGGCAGACTTGGGAGCAGGCCCGTACTGGGCGGCAGACTTGGGAGCAGGCCCGGACTGGGCAGAAGGCTTGCCAGCAAGGATGGACTGGGCAGAAGGGCTGGACTGGGCGGCAGGCCTGGCAGGGACAGCACTTTGAGAAGCCTGAGGGCAGACAGCACTTTGAGAAGCCTGAGGGCAGACAGCACCAAGTGGTAACTCGGGCTGAACCGCATGGACTGGCAACTCGGGCTGGACCGCATGGACTGGCAACTCGGGCTGAACCACATGGACTGGCAACTCGGCCTGAACCGCATGGACTGGCAACTCGGGCTGGACTGCATGGACTGGCAACTCGGGCTGGACCGCATGGACTGGCAACTCGGGCTGGACCGCATGGACTGGCAACTCTGTAGTGGCCTGGAGGGACAGGACCCCCTCTGGAGCGGACTGTAAGGGCAGCGCCCCCTCTGGAGCGGACTGTAAGGGCAGCGCCCCCTCTGGAGCAGACTGTAAGGGCAGCGCCCCCTCTGTAGCGGACTGTAAGGGCAGCGCCCCCTCTGTAGCGGACTGTAAGGGCAGCGCCCCCTCTGTAGCGGACTGTAAGGGCAGCGCCCCCTCTGGAGCAGTCTTTAAGGGCAGCGCCCCCTCTGAAGAAGTCTGGAAAGGCAGCGCCCCCTCTGGAGCAGACTGCAAGGGCAGCGCCCCCTCTGGAGCAGACTGGAAGGGCAGCGCCCCCTCTGGAGCAGACTGGAAGGGCAGCGCTGGGAGGGGATGGGGATTGTATTGTGTTTCTAACGCACAAAGTAATTTATTTTAGCAGATGTAAATAGTCAACAATTCAATACATTTTTATATTATGATACAGTACAGTACAGCCAATTCCAAAAGATAAATACATACCGCTTGCGCTACGCTGCGCTAACCACGGGCACTCCTGGACAGTGATTCACCTTAGAATACTGTGATCAGTGAAGTCTGAGGCTGGTGGGGGTGCAGCTATTATATACAGTACAGTGTTACACAGTGAACAATAGAGCTTCTATAGGTCCAGACAAGGGTGGTTCCAGGATAAACAGGTCATAGGCTGATTCAATCTAAGGAATCCAAAGGTGGGGGGGGTCGTCTCTCCAGGGGATGTGCTCCAGTTTCAATGAATTCATTAGCATTTCACATTCTGATATCACTCTGGCTATTTATTCTCTAACATCAATAACTAGAGTATGCAATATGCGATCTCTTCGGCGATGGAACCGGACAGCTGCTGATGAATATGGGATTAGTATGATATCAGACATGAAACATTTCCCATAACCTGAACCTTAGATAACACTAAAGTGTACATATAATCATAATATATAAACTAATAATAAACCAAATACTGTCTGCTCATAAATTACTGTGTAGTGGATCCAATATGAATATGAATTACATAAATAACTAAATGTTGTCATGCGAGTGTGTGCGTGCGTATTTTACGATGCGATCGCCATATGCCACGTGTAGCGTGGCATACGGATCGCAATTGCACGGCAAAACAATATTAACCAATATACTTTCGATCATCCAATTATACGACTTCGACAATAGAATGGAGACTCTAACCATCTGTACCATATATTTTCAAATTTCTTCAGAGCCTGTCTGCTAGTATATACAAATCTCTAGTGCCTTATGGTGGTATTAACCAGTGCCTTCCAATTTTTAACCGTGGGACTCGTCGGGGCAAACCACAGCCTCGCTATACAGACCTTAGCCAACATCAATAACTGTGAAATGTACATTTTTGTCAGTTTATTAACTTTCCCCTTCAATCGGAGCCCAGAGAGACAAGTGGCCGGTAAACTAAGAGACATTTCAATTCCATTAACCTGAATACATCTCCTGACCCTTCGCCAGAAGATTCGTATACATGAACACTGCCATAGAAGTGTCACGGTTACAACAGGAGTACAGCTAGGAGTCACGAATATGGTGAAAACACTCTGTTTATTTGCAGAAAAGTATAAACAGCAGGTAATCGAGAGCAGTAGTAAATACCAGGTGCAAGCTGATGCAGGAAATAAGAATGTTCAGAAACCAGCAGGTAAACAGCTAATACAGGGAAGCAGGATGTATGAACAGGTTTCAAGCAGGCATGAACCAGAGGAGCAAGGCAGGAGGAAGAATCCACAGGTTGCAACAAGGATATGACATCACAGGATGGGACAACAATAACCAGCCCTGTGTGCTGGGAGTAACAGGTATATAAAGGGAAAAAGAGACCACACCCAGGTGCATGGAATAATTGGAGAACAGAAAAGTTAACCCTTAAAGCACAAGAAATGCACAATAGCAGCACCTCTGTACTGCTGCAAACACATAAAAAGAAGAAATACAAATAATAAAGTCCAAAAGGTAGGAGCTGCCAGGCGGATCGTGACAGTACCCCCTCCCTTAAGGGCGGATTCCAGACGGCTAAATTACCACCAATGTCTGAATTCATCAGAATCATAGTCCAGAATTGGGGGCCCGGCAGAAAAGTCCTCGTCCATGGGTGGAGAGGCAAAGGAGACCATGCCAGATGGAAGTTGAAGCACCGTAGAACCTTCTTTCTTCTTACGTCCTCCTCTCTTACGGGCCTTCCTTGGAGTTGGGATCTGCGCCAACTGGGAGGAGCACAAAGGTATCACTTGCCCAGGTGAGATGGGTGGTACTGCTAATAATGTAGAGGCCCCGCAAGATGGCACTGCAGGGGTTGGAGAAAACTTTTCGATTACTGCCTCAACAAACAGTTGTAAGTCCCATAGTATGGAATGATCCGTTTCAATAAATGGATTTGCCCATTCCAAAGCTTCTCCTTTAAAATATGAAACAAGGAACAGTACCCGTCCCTTAGGGTTGTTAACAAGCTCTGGTATGGAGGGCATATAAAAGGCAGCAAATTTCAGAACGGCACAAAGTTGGGAAATGTGCCCCTCAAAGAAAGGCAATGGCTCAGCGTTAGCACCCTCAGCAACAGATGGCTGGGACTTGGCAGACGACTTGGGGGCAGGCCCGGACTGGGCGGCAGACTTCGGGGCAGGCCCGGACTGGGCGGCAGACTTGGAGGCAGGCCCGGACTGGGCGGCAGACTTGGGGGCAGGCCCGGACTGGGCGGCAGACTTGGGGGCAGGCCCGGACTGGGCGGCAGACTTGGGGGCAGGCCCGGACTGGGCGGCAGACTTGGGGGCAGGCCCGGACTGGGCGGCAGACTTGGGGGCAGGCCCGGACTGGGCGGCAGACTTGGGGGCAGGCCCGGACTGGGCGGCAGACTTGGGGGCAGGCCTGGCAGGGACAGCACTTTGAGAAGCCTGAGGGCAGACAGCACTTTGAGAAGCCTGAGGGCAGACAGCACTTTGAGAAGCCTGAGGGCAGACAGCACTTTGAGAAGCCAGAGGGCGTCTGCACCAAGTGGTTTCTCGGGCTGAACCGCATGGACTGGCAACTCGGGCTGGACCGCATGGACTGGCAACTCGGGCTGAACCACATGGACTGGCAACTCGGCCTGAACCGCATGGACTGGCAACTCGGCCTGAACCGCATGGACTGGCAACTCGGCCTGAACCGCATGGACTGGCAACTCGGCCTGAACCGCATGGACTGGCAACTCGGGCTGGACCGCATGGACTGGCAACTCTGGAGCGGCCTGAAGGGACAGGACCCCCTCTGGAGCGGACTGTAAGGTCAGCGTCCCCTCTGGAGCGGCCTTAAGGGCAGCGCCCCCTCTGGAGCAGACTGGAAGGGCAGCGCCCCCTCTGGAGCAGACTGGAAGGGCAGCGCCCCCTCTGGAGCAGACTGGAAGGGCAGCGCCCCCTCTGGAGCAGACTGGAAGGGCAGCGCCCCCTCTGGAGCAGACTGGAAGGGCAGCGCCCCCTCTGGAGCAGACTGGAAGGGCAGCGCCCCCTCTGGAGCAGACTGGAAGGGCAGCGCCCCCTCTGGAGCAGACTGGAAGGGCAGCGGACCCTCTGGAGCAGACTGGAAGGGCAGCGCCCCCTCTGGAGCAGACTGGAAGGGCAGCGCCCCCTCTGGAGCAGACTGGAAGGGCAGCGCCCCCTTTGGAGAAGACTGTAACTGCAGTGCCCCCTCTGGAGAAGACTGTAACAGCAGCACCCCCTCTGGAGAAGTATTTAAGGGCAGCGCCCCCTCTGGAGAAGTCTTTAAGGGCAGTGCCCCCTCTGGAGGAGTCTTTAAGGGCAGCGCCCCCTCTGGAAGAGTCTTTAAGTTCAGCGCCCCTTCTGGAGCAGGCTGAAGCTCAGGAACAGAGACAGCGGCTGAAAACTCGTAACCGGAGACAGAGGCAGGAGACTCGGGACCGGACACAGTGGCAGGAGACTCGGGACCGGACACAGTGGCAGGAGATTTAGGACCGGACACAGTGGCAGGAGACTCTGGACCGGACACAGTGGCAGGAGACTCAGGACCGGACACAGTGGCAGGAGACTCAGGACCGGACACAGTGGCAGGAGACTCAGGACCGGACACAGTGGCAGGAGACTCGGGACCGGACACAGTGGCAGGAGACTCGGGACCGGACACAGTGGCAGCAGGCCCCAAGCTGGTGGCAGATGATGTGACCTCAGAGCTGGAGGCATTTGATGTGACCTCAGAGCTGGAGGCAAATGCTGACACCTCGGCACAGGAGACAGAGGCTGGCACCTCGGCACAGGAGACAGAGGCTGGCACCTCGACACAGGAGACAGAGGCTGGCACCTCGGCACAGGAGACAGAGGCTGGCACCTCGACACAGGTGACAGAGGCTGGCCCCTCAACACAGGTGACAGAGGCTGGCACCTCGACACAGGTGACAGAGGCTGGCACCTCGACACAGGAGACAGAGGCTGGGACCTCAACACAGGAGACAGAGGCTGGGACCTCGACACAGGAGACAGAGACTGGGACCTCGACACAGGCGGCTGGAGGTAGCAGATTGGGTCTCTTCCCAGAGAACAGAAATGGTGGAGCATAAACAATTTTGGAATGCGGAGAGGAAATAACAGGAGATGGTTCAGTAAGCTGACATGGTCTACGGACAGGACAGTCCTGCAAGAAATGTGCATTGCTGGCACAGTAGAGACACAACTTGTATGTTATCCTGCGCCGCCGTTTCTCTTCGGTCAGATGGGGGCGTGGACCACCTGTGTACTGGGAATTGTGGACCCCATAGTTCATAGAAAACAGCAAATTTGTAGAAGTACCTTTAAGAGGTGCTGTTTGCACAGGTTCATCAGCAGAGAAGGTGGATTGAGGCAGCTCAGCAGCTTCTGAATTAAGAGAGGCAGAATCTGACAGTCTCCTGAGTGGGTCCACAAGTAAAGAGGAAAATCTAGCAAGCTGAGAACGTAGCAATATAATGTCCATCTGTAAAGTTTGTAGCAGTGGCAATTCCATGATTGGTGAAACAGACATGTTGCAAAAAACAAATGAAAACTTGATTGCAGAAAAAAGGTCCCAGAATAAAACAAAACTTTCACCTGACTCCAAAGCTGTTTTGTAGGCTGGTTATACTGTCACGGTTACAACAGGAGTACAGCTAGGAGTCACGAATATGGTGAAAACACTCTGTTTATTTGCAGAAAAGTATAAACAGCAGGTAATCGAGAGCAGTAGTAAATACCAGGTGCAAGCTGATGCAGGAAATAGTAAGAATGTTCAGAAACCAGCAGTTAAACAGCTAATGCAGGGAAGCAGGATGTATGAACAGGTTTCAAACAGGCATGAACCAGAGGAGCAAGGCAGGAGGAAGAATCCACAGGTTGCAACAAGGATATGACATCACAGGATGGGACAACAATAACCAGCCCTGTGAGCTGGGAGTAACAGGTATATAAAGGGAAAAAGAGACCACACCCAGGTGCATGGAATAATTGGAGAACAGAAAAGTTAACCCTTAAAGCACAAGAAATGCACAATAGCAGCACCTCTGGACATCAGATGTACTGCTGCAAACACATAAAAAGAACAAATACAAATAATAAAGTCCAAAAGGTAGGAGCTGCCAGGCGGATCGTGACAAGAAGGTGCCAAAAGTTAGCATTGATCGAATTGCATTTCGGACAGTTAGGGGTAACATGCGGGCGAAATTTTGCCAATCTAATAGGGGTAAAGTAGGCCCTGTGTAAGATAAACACCTGTATTTGTTGAAATTTTAATGTTTAAGTATAACCTTTAGTACTGTCTGTAACCATTCCCCACTCCTTCTCTGATAAAGGGCCAAAATCTATTTCCCACTGATTCCTCAAACCATCCAAATAATCTGCAGTGGATTCATACAGAAGACATGAATACATTCGAGAGATCAGACCTCTATAACCCAGGGCCTATAATTGTTTCCTCAGTGGATCCACCCCAAACACCAATGTCTCCCCTTTAAATTGTGTGTTTAGGGCATGTTGTAATTGAAGGTAAGAATAAAACATTGTTCTGGGTACAGAGAATTCCCCAACCAACTGTTCGAAGGATTTAAGTACATTTGTGTCATAAAGTTGACCTACCGACACCACACCCAACCGAGACCACTCCCTGGCCCTCTTCACTGTATTCAACTTCTCAAATTTCTTTGCCCCCCAGATAGGAGTACATGGATCAATGTCAGTTTGTTTCATTATTTTATTACAGATTGTCCAAATCTTAACTGCCTGAATCAGGAGCGGAGGAGCCCGCATACCAAGCCGCCCCGCCAGCAGTGACTGTAAGGGAGTGTGATTAGAATTAAATTGGTGTACCAACACTCAATGTAGCTCATGGTAATCGGGGTCCGAAACCCATGCCCTAAGGTGGACCAACTGAGAGGCAAAATAATATAGTTTCAAGTTGGGAAGTGCAAATCCACCAGAAGATCTGGATCTATACAGCGAGCTGAGCTTGACCTTAGCCCTTCCCCCTTCCCAAACCAATAAAATCAAATAGCTATCAATGCATCGGAAAATGGAGGGTGGAATATATACAGGTGATTATTTATACATATATTTATACATTATTTACACATATATATTATTTATACAGGTTATTTTCTTAGATGCAAAATAACGCTGTCTACAGAGAGCTCTAATGTATCTATTTAACTCTGTGAAGAGATCAAATAGATTGGGATCTGCCCTAGGGGCACATTTAAGTCCTTTTGATAGGAATTTAACCTGATCTGTATTAAGAGGCTTACTGGAAAGATTGAAAATTCCTTTTGTTTTTAATGAGCTAATTGGTGCCTTTTGGGTTCTTTATCCCCCTCTCGTGCCTCTTGTTCACTTAGTCTTTTCGGAGTCCTGGACCCTAAGACTCCATACCGATTTCTGCTGGGGTGGTAACTCCATATATCCTCCTTCTCTAAAAAATCCTCCTGTTGTGATGTTGCCCCTTGTTGTTCAGGTCTAGCTCCCAATTGATTATAGCTATCTTTTCTTCTTATTCTACATTAACTTCTAAGTGAAGGGGAATGTACAAATCCAATATCTACATCATTATTTTTATTATTAATATCGCAGTGATAGCCTCTCTTTCTGATTTGTCCATCTTGGGATGGTGCTCTCATCTCTGGTTTATCAATAAATTGTTGCTTTGTCTTAAAATCTCTATCTTTTTCAGTCATTCTCTGAGAAGTTGTCTTATTATATATCTTAATTCTACAATATTTATAATGCGCCAAATCTCTAGACAATTTTTGTGTTTTATTTCCCACAATTTCTTTCTCATAAGCTTCCACCCGTCTGGTGATCCAACTATCTCGGACAAAAAGTCAGGATCATCCTTAAATTGCGTCAAATTGTCTCTAGTCTCTTCAATCTCCTCAATAGTTTTTTTTACTTTATTATCCCTATATTTAGTCAAAATACGCATCAGATTCAATGAACATTTATCTAAAATCTCCTCCCATTCAGTTGTTAAATCTGGATTATCATACATTGAGGATTTCTTAATAATTCTCAAACCTCTCTGTATTTTCTTTAGATCAATATATTTTTGCAAAAATACAGCATTCCACCAATGTCTTAATTCATTCTTAAGGAGAGTTTCTAATCTCAAAAATTCTTTATTTATCTCCATACTTGCTTATCATGGATTTCCTCTTGATGGTTCTGGTGATCAGCGTGATCACCACTGAGGCCGCTCTCCACTGCAGTCAGGCCAAGCGTCCAATATTGAGATTTTTTGATAACCTTAACATCAATGACATTTATTTGAAGTTCATTAGTACTGTTTACCAAACACATATATTTTTTCTCGGTTAGTGTGACTAAATAATTATGGAAAGCTTTCATAAAACGGTTGATTGTAATAATTTTATCAATTATTAAAGCAAATATTAAGTGAGCATTTGGACAAAAAGGAGGTCATAGATATAAACTTGTACGCAGATGCGATCCTACTTGATATCTTTAATGAGATCTCCTGAGGGTGTAAATAAAAGCATTAAACTTAATAACATATTGGAAGCTAAGTAATTCTGTGTGGACAAAAGTTGGATAGGAGAGCATTAGATGAAAAACTCATACGATAATATGATATCAAATAAGTTTAAAAATGATTTACTTTTATTTTTTTATTATAAAAATTCTGTTTATCATATGAATTAAAGTATATTTACTAAATAAGCTTTTACTTTGGGCTTTAACATACGATAATCTGACAATTGCTTTTGCCTAATATATAGGAGCTTATTTTGCTATATGTAAAGCACTGGTACTTGTTATTTCTATGCTTGTAATACCAACAACGAATATATAGACAAAAAAATCAGATGACTGTAAGAGCAACATGGTTTTAATGAAGACTTACATTAAAACAGACATTTCCAAAGACACTCACATCCAGACCGGTAGAAATAGCGAACATACTGCATGCCGGCACTTCACGTTGATGTCAGAAAACAGAGCAACATTGAGATTTCCGAGTTTAAAGTGGCAATGGCAGGGACCTAGTGCTTAACCCTAACCCTTGCATTAAGTTTTCTAGTTTTGCGGGTCCTGCCATTGCAACTTTAAATTCAGAAATCTCATTATCGCTCTGTTTTGTGATGTCAAAGTCAAGTGCCGGCATATGGTATGTTTGCTATTTCTACCATTCTGGATGTGAGTGTCTTCGGAAATGTCCCATGTCTGTTTTAATGTAAGTCTTCATTTAAACCTTGTCGCTCTTAGTCATCTGATTTTTTTGTCTATATACTCATTGTGGGTATTACAAATGTAGGAATAACGTACCCCATCCATGTAAAGTACCTATTTTCTGTTGTTTAAAATGTTATATTATGTAATATATCTATTGTGAATATATTAGAGATGCCCACTGACCCATGTGAAGTAGTTTTAGTTTTGGATCTGGATTAGCTTCGTGTTTTGGTTTTGGTTTTGGTTTTGGCAAAACCACACTCGTGTGTTTTGGTTTTGGATCTGTATTTTTAAGAAAAATTGCTAAAATATCACATAATTTTGCTCTTTTTTTGGTTCCTACATTATTATTAACCTCCATAACACTAATTTCAAGTCATTTGCAGTCAATTTTGACCACCTCACAGGTCACAATATTATTTTAATACACTTTCAAACAAAGATTGCAAATTCTTGCCAGTAATAAGAAGAAGACCATTGTCATGCCTAGGCATAAGGCCATAAAATCCACCTCTTATGTGTGGAATTATTTTTACCTAAATTCTGACAAGAGTTGTCTAGCCATTTGTAGCATTGTAAAGCCACATTCAGTAGAGGTAGGTACCTTAACCATCTAGGATTCTCATCCATGTTACGCCATTTGAAGTGAGTTGATGGAAAGCTCTCGGGAAAATCAGAAAATTATGCTAAAAAAATAACAGCAAGCAGCCATCAGCTACCCAACTTCTCTCATCTAGATCCCAGCACCTGCAATCTACACCCCCAACACCTTCATCATCAATATCCTCACAAGTGATGGGAGTTAATCCTGCATCGCAGTTGCTAAGGCTAGATGACTCCTCCACTAACCATGATTCCTCTGAAGCATTATTGAGCGTTAGTCCCGCTGCTGTTGCTGCGGGGGGTGGATTTTCATCAGAGAAGAAGACTACTACAGTTTACAACAATTGACTGTTAAACAATCCTTGCAAGAGGAAGAAAGTATAAAAGCTGTCACCCAGTCGCAAAGCGGATCACAGATGCCATGGCGACTATGCTAGTATTAGATCAGTGTTCAATATCCACTATTAATGCAGCTGGTGTTAGACAATTACTTGAGGACTTGTGTCCCCGTTACCAAATTCCATCATGACACCATTTTACTAGTAAAGCTATTCCTCACCTCTACCTAAAGGTTCGTAAAAATGTAATTATTGGGCTACAAAATGCCATTCTACCCACTGTACACATATCTGTCCCCATATCTGGGCGGAACTGGGCAAACTAAAGATTGTATAACTGTGACAGCCCACTGGGTCAGTGATTCACCTTCACCAGCAGAAACAGCAGCAGCATGTACTCAAGTACGTCACATTTTTCTGAGGCAGTCTACTCTGTGCATCATCTGCTTCACTAAGAGGCATATTATTATTATTATTATTATCGTAGATTTGTAAGGTACCACAGTGCTCCACAGCGCCGTACAGTAGGGAAGACAAGGACATACATAAAACAAGACATACATAAAACAAGGCAGACAAAATGGAGACATGAAAACAAAGGGTATGGAGGACCCTGCTCATTACAGAGCTTACATCCTAAAGGGATGAGGGCACAGCTGAAACAAGAGGAGTGAGTGTGGCTCAGAGTGGAGATTGTGATAGTTGTGAGGGTGCATTATTGGGAAAAGTGTTATCGAGGATAAGGTCACCTCTAAAAAAAAAAAAGGGTTTTCAAAGAGCATCTAAAGATTTGAAGGCTGGGGGAAAGTCTGATTAAGCGTGGTAGGGAATTCCATAAGAGGGGAGCACCACGGGAGAAGTCTTGAAGGCGGGAGTGAGAGGTGGTTATCAGACACGAGACAAGGCGCAGGTCAGAGGTAATATCGCTGACAACCTCTTTTAAAAACTAATGGATGTCATTGCAACATGACTTATCCTGCTTGGACTCTCCTGAGGATATGCGATTTCTGATAACGTCACCAATATTGTTAGATCATTACAGCGGGGGGAATTCCATCACATTTCCTGCTCACACAATCAACTTGGTGGTACAGAACTTTTTAAAAAGTTACAATGACATGCAGGAGATGCTGTCTGTGTCCCGAAATACTTAGGGTCATTTTTGGGATTGTGCAACAGCATGTAGGAGAATGCAGCAGCTGCAAGAAGAATAGAATTTGAGGGGGAATGTACTTTAGTCCAGCGAAGTAGTCACCTGTGAAGACAATGCAGACACGGTTAGCTTGAGTCAAGTGATTGCCCTAATTCGACATTTTGAGAAGCAGCTTGAGAAATTGAAGCAGGAAATTAAACAAAGCAAATCCGCTAACTATATTGTAATTGTAGATTAAGTGCTTAATTTGCTTTGCCAGGATCCAAGCGTTATGTTATGTGCGAATTGTCGCTAACCAATAACGATTGTCGAACCTCGAGTTGTGTTTCCAACGCACAAAGATTTACTCGCAAATAGAAGAATAATATGTTCAAGCGAAGTGATAATAAATACAGCCGTTACTTATCGCAGGCGCTCTGGAACCAGTGTGCAGTCATTCAATCCTGAAGTCTGGGGACAAGATGTCTGAAGACGAGATGAGAAGCTGCTGCTTATATACACACAGAAATACAGTAATACAATGAAGATGGTATAGCTTGCATCTATTGGTCCAGGTCTCAGGAAGGTCCAAGGGGTTGTCAATCATTGGCTAGTTCATCCTAAGGAATCCAAAGGAGGGGGTCACCTCTCCAGGGGGTATGCTCGGCTCTTCCCGCCAAGATTCCTTAATCTTAAGTAGTTCATAATTCCCTATCATTTATAACTTGTGTATGCACTTTGCGATTCCTTCGCAGAGTAAACCAAACAATAGGAAATGTAAAGAGGTTTATTATGATACCACTCATGATATGATTCCTTCAACCTGTTCCGTATATTTCACTAATATGCATGTAACTTTAATATAACACATAATTACTACTATATTTCGACATAACTGACTATGTGTTGCAACTACCATTAATGTGTACTATTTTATAAGTATGCGTGTTTGTGTGAATGTATGGTAAAAGACAAAATACTGTTGCTGCCACGTGTAGTGGCTGCGTACGCCCTTTCACGCCATAGCGTGCCCTTGTACATCGTAGCGTATCGTAAGCTTACTGTCACGGGCACTAGGAGTCTTTACCCAGGGATCACCAGGTGATAAGCTTACCAGAGCAGTATAGATGGTAATATGGTACTCTGGTAGCGGGGTGATCACGGAACAGGAGACAGCAGATGATAGAGATGCTCGGGAAAGTCTATGACTAGCAGCACTGGTAATATATATGTAGTAATACACGAGGAACTGAATGGACAAAGGACACGTGAGGGTAGTCAGTGGTCTGCGGTAGCAAGTTGTACCACTGCTATAGTGAGGGGGAATGTCCAACAGAAACGAGGAGGTGATGAGAGTCAGCGGTCTGCGTTTAGCAAGTTGTACCGCTGTCTGGGTGAAGGAATGGAATCCAGGTGAAGGTATCCAGGGAGTCAGTGGTCTGCATTAGCAAGTTGTACCACTGCTATGTGAGAGGACACTGGAACAGGTGACACAGGAAACAGGAATCAGTGGTCTGCCTCTAGCAAGTTGTACCACTGAATATATATGTGATGAGGAGCACGGGGAGAGACTGCAATACAGAGGATACACGGGCACCTTGAACTTGATCCACAATGACATGCACAATATAGTAATGACGAACAGCACTGCAATAATATAAAGTCACAGAAACTATCCGGGCAAAAGATAACACAGTCAATGATGGCAAAAGTCTCAGCGGATAGAAAGCTCCAGAGGAGAACAACTCAGTCCAGCAAGATATGCAATACACCAGCACAGTCAATGAGAAGTATGCATACCGTGGTTCAGGAGCAGGCTGTCAGACAGGAGTGCAGAGATACCTGAACGGCCGGAGGCCGGCAGGATGCGAAGTCCCTGGAGGGTGAAGCGGTAATCAAGTAGGTGCAGCGCACAGGTAGGTAGACCAGCAGGGATAGCACAATTACTCAGGAAGCAGTAGTATGTAGAACTGGACTCCTGGAGGACCCTGAAGAGTAGCGATGGTCTAGACGAGATGAAAGCAGCGAGGCGTAGATCCGATGCAGACTGGCGAGTAGACACCAGCAGGAACACTAAGAAACACGGGGAGCGGATCAGCTGCTGCAGACACGAGTAGAACTGAGGAGTAGCAGCCAGCAGGACTCTGCAGGTACACGGAGGTAGCGGATAGAAATCGGCAGGTGCAGCCACGATGAAACACGGGAGAGTAGAGCTGAGCTGGAACTGTTGAGCACGGAGAGCAGCGGATAGGAATCAGCTGTTGCAGTCTCGAGGAAACACAGGAGAGTTGAGATGAGCTGAAGACTGTAGCGCACGGAGGCAGCGGATAGGAATCAGCTAAACAGTCACGATGAAACACAGGAGTATTGAGGTGAACTGAAGGCTGTAGTGCACGGAGGCAGCGGATAGGAATCAGCTAACAGTCACGATGAAACACAGGAGAATTGAAGTGATCTGAAGACTATAGTGCACGGAGGCAGCGGATAGGAATCAGCTAACAGTCACGATGAAACACAGGAGGGTTGAAGTGGTCTGAAGACTGTAGTGCACGGAGGCAGCGGATAGGAATCAGCTAACAGTCACGATGAAACACAGGAGGGTTGAAGTGCTCTGAAGACTGTAGTGCACGGAGGCAGCGGATAGGAATCAGCTAACAGTCACGATGAAACACAGGAGGGTTGAAGTGGTCTGGAAACCACAGTAATCAGCAGCGCTGAATACACGAGGAAACACAGGAACACCTTCAGAGGCTCATGGGAATGAGACTCCAAGATCAGGCAACGAGGAATGGAACTCAGGTGCTTTAAATAGGGAGTGTTGCCTGATCAGCCAATTAACTAAAAGGAACAGGTACTGAAGGTTTGAAAGGGCTGTGCATGCGCAGACCCTCAGGATGGTGGACGGCCATGGTTCCTAAACACACGGGAAGAAGCACTCACAGTCTGGTGAGTGACACTTACCTACACTGGCAACCATTTCCTGTACCCACTCCCCCAGACCGGAGAACCATTTCACAGGGTTCAACCACGAGAACCAACCAGCCACCTTTTCCCCGACCTCATATAACGAAGAATTATGGCTCTTTCGAAATTCCCATTTCAGCTGCAAAATTTCATCCATCTTCCGGTCTATAACCTCTATAGGGTCATCCGTATTATTAGTGATGTACGTGCAACATTTGACACCGAACTGGGTGGCCAGTGTCACACAGTACCCACCAGTAATAAAAGTAAGATAATTTAGTACCAGTCTATGTTGCACCAACTCCTTCTAGTACGCTTGTAGCTCCCTTCCAGTATACCTGAAAGTGTCATCATACATCTCGAGCGGTCCTGGTGAGATCTAGAGCAACCATAACTTGGAAACCAGCAGTTTCACTAATCAATTTTGTAGCTATGGGTTCCTCACCAGGAATAATATTTCTCTTGCCACGGTGTTCATACTGTGTGTGTATGTATGGTGGTGATGTAGTCTTGTGAATACCAACCATTTCTTCATGAGTAATAGTCATGATTTCAGGAACCAGTTTAGCTAAGAAACACAAGCCCTTGGAACTCGGAGTCACCCAGGAATAAGCTTTCCTTCCACAAACAAAATACACATCATCAGGGAGAACATAAGGAACAGTATGCCCATGAATTATATCACACAGAGTTTTGCTAAAACTACCCATGCCTAGTGTCTCCATTTGCTCTAGACACGTGTCAGCATTAATGACATTTCTACATTTATCTGTAGAGACTTTTCCAATGGATACCTTCTTATGTTTGGTTATACGCCCTAATTTGTGACTTCCATCAACATTCCTGTCTATTAGCAACCTTGTGAGTCTCCCTCTAAAATGAGTGTGGCGGGCCATTGTCTGATCTGATGGGTCAGCCTCCCAATTCTCCAGGCGCTTTGCATGAGATATGTTTAGGCACAGCAAAGATCTGCCTATGGAGTATTGTCGAAGCGTCAGACTAGGGGACCAAGTGTTATTGTACCTCCCGTCTATGGGCCTCCCACCCCTCAATTTGAGTACTTCGGATATGTTTAGAGGGAATGGCACTAGTCCTATATTATGCTGCCCTTGCGGAACGTGAGAGCACACCCAACACTCAGTTTGGTTTAGCACCTTACCCACCAGGGAGTGATAATCCTCCAAAGGATGCCCGCCTATATTCAGAGTACTGGGGGACTGGCATCGTTGGATGCATCTCTCTTCAACTAGGGAGTCACAAAACTTGCAGATACAATACTCATCAGACAATAGCCCCTCACACTGCCTCCAAGTTCCTTAGCTAGCAGACCTTTTCATAACCCCCGGACCAAGCTTGATAATGGGCTGCTCTGAGTATCCTAATAACTTTTCCTCTGCCTCCATCTCATCCGTATCACTACCAGAACCTTCCTCCGTCCTCCATCCTCCTTCACAAAAATAGAATGTCCTAGAAAGAGTAAAAACAAGGAAAATCCTGGAACAAAAGAAAAACAAAAACCGCCACTCCATCGCTGGAAAGATAGTTCTGGGGCAACGTCTCTGGTTCAGGTGTCTCGACTGCAGGCTTTAGGTCTCCCGGAACAGACTCACAAGTGACAGATCTATGTCGTCGGTCTTAGTTTTATCTTGCACTTTCTCCGGATTATGGACTCTCCTGCAGTGGGTGGAATGGACCCAAGTGTCTCTCTCTGCAACCTTCAGTGATGTAGTACTGGTCAGCGGCACTTGGTACGGGCCTTCCCAATGGTCTGTTAAGCAACCTGAACGTAAGAAATTGCGGATCATAACATAGTCTCCAGGTTCAACATCATGACAGTTCGTTTCTGGCATACCAGGTGACAGCATTTTTAGTTTTTGTTGTTGTTGTTTTAGCTGTCTACTTATTCTTATAAGATATTGTACAGTCACTTCATTATTACACTTCAAGTCATCTTGTGGACTCACGATCAAATGAGGTTGTCGTCCGAACAGTATCTCAAAGGGGGACAGATTAAGAGGAGGTCTAGGAGTGGTCTGAATGCTATGGAGGACCAATGGCAAAGCCTCTGGCCATGCCAACCCAGTTTCAGCCATTACCTTACCAAGCTTGTTCTTTATAGTACCATTTACTCTCTCCACCTTACCACTGGCTTGGGGTGTGAAGTCTGCTACTGATTCCCATGAGTTTACACATATTTTGGAAGATATCACCAGTAAAGTGGGTACCCCTATCACTTTCAATGATTCTAGGGATACCGAACCTACATACAAAGTCTTGTACAATTTTCTTTGCAGTGAACACAACAGTATTAGTGGCTGCCGGATATGTATATACCCACCCGGAAAACACCTCAATACACACTAACACATACTTTAGATTCCTGCACGGTGGTAATTGGATATAGTCAATTTGTATTACCTGAAAAGGTCCATCTGTAGGAGGGATGTGGGATGGCTCAGTTGGAATTGTTTTCCCAACATTTTTCCTCAAACAAGTAAGACATGACATTGCTTTCTTACCAGCCTGAGAGGAAAATTCGGGAGCACACCAGTATGCTCTCACCAGTTTGCACATACCTTCCTTACCCAGGTGAGTCAGGCCGTGTGCTGCTTCAGCCAGGCTTGGATAGTACATTCGGGGAGCTACAGGCTTACCTTGTCCATCCCTCCAGAGTCCTGAGGACTCTTGGCCACATCCCTTCGCCTTCCAGACCGTCTTTTCCTGCAGGGAACACAAATCTTGCATTTCAATTAATTTCTGCATGTCTAATGTCTGAAAAACCATCATAGTCTCGGTCGATACAGTCATAGGTTGCCCTGCTGCCCATTTAGCAGCTTCGTCTGCCCTGTTGTTGCCCAATGACACTGGGTCTTTTTCAAAGGTATGGGCTTTGCACTTTATGACGGCTACTGTTCTGGGTAACTGTATCGCTGTCAGAAGTCCTTTTATGTGTTGTGAGTGTGCCACTGGCATACCTGCTGCTGTCGTAAAGTTTCTAAGACGCCAAAGGGCCCCAAAATCGTGCACTACCCCAATGGCGTACCTAGAGTCAGTATATATATTGGCTGATTTACCCTCTGCCAATTCACACGCTCTCCTTAGTGCTACTAGTTCCGCCACCTGGGCTGAGTGAGGTGGACCAAGGGGTTCAGCTTCTACCACATCCTGATCGTCTACAACAGCGTAACCAGTACATAGCTCTCCCATCTCTGTCTGTCTATGACAACTTCCGTCTGTATAAAACGTAAAATCTACATTTTCTAAGGGGGTGTCACGTATGTCGGGCCTTGCAGTAAAGGTCTGATTCAGGTGTTCCATACAGTCATGCGTGTCAGTATTCTTGCCTAACTCATCATCAACCAGGGTCTCCTCACCTCCCACCCTTTGTGTCTCTAGAGACACATACGGAAGGTATGTAGCTGGATTTAAGGTGCTACATCGTTTGATGGTGATGTTTGAGGGTGCCATCAGAGCTAGTTCCCACTTTGTTTAATCTAGCTGAAGAAACATGTCTGGTTCGGGCTGAATTTAACAGAAATAGCTCAAAAGGCTTTTCATAATCAGGTATTCCCAATGCAGGTGCTCTAGTCAGACTATCTTTAAGATTAAAGAACGCTTGCTCTGACTCTTCTGTGTGTACAACACGTTCTGGTTTTGAGGAAGAGACTAGCTCCTGCAATGGTAATGCCAGAATAGAAAAACCTGGGATCCAGGATCTACAGTATCCACACATCCCCAGGAAAGTACGAATCTGCTTCTGGCTCTGCGGCAGAGTCATGTGTTGTATGGCCTCAATCCTGTCGGTTGTCAGGTGTCTTTACCCCTTAGTGAGGCAGTGTCCTAAGTATTCGACCTTAGTCTGACATGGCTGTAATTTATCCTTTGCCACCTTGTGCCCTGTTGATGAAGCAAAAACAATTTAGTATCATGTAAACATGACATAAAAGAATCAGAGCACAGCAACAAATCGTCCACATATTGAATTAGAACAGACCCATTGTGGGGTTGAAAGGATTGCAAACAGTCATGTAAGGCTTGGGAGAAAATACTGGGGCTGTCAATGAACCCCTGGGGTAGTCTGGTCCATGTGTATTGCACTCCCCTGTAGGAGAATGCAGAAAGGTATTGGCAGTCAGGGTGAAGAGGGACTGAGAAGAAAGCAGAACATAGATCAATGACAGTAAAATGACTGGCAGACGGTGGAATCTGCATGAGGATGAAAGCTGGATTCGGCACTACGGGGAATTGGCTCTCAACAACTTTATTAATTCCCCTTAAGTCCTGGACTAATCTATAGCCCCTCCCCCCACTCTTCTTCACAGGGAAAATGGGAATATTTGCTGTACTGGCTGTACGAATTAAAATCCCTTGTTGTAACAGCCTCTCAATAACAGGATATACCACTAGTTCCACCTCCGGTTTTAATGGATACTGTGGGATTTTTGGAGCTATCCTACCACTTTTTAGATTGACCATGACATGGGCTACGTTTGCCATCAGTCCAGTGTCCTGTCCATCTCTGGTCCATAGTGAACCTGGTATTTCCAGCGACATCCCCTTTACTTTCGATGGACTTTGTTCTATAACAGGAGAGTGTAACATTAACCTTTGAGGGGTGTCCAATATATCCTGTACCTCATGTGCGTCCTTCTCCGGTATATCTAAGAACACACCATCAGAAGTACAGTATATGACACATCCCATTTTACATAACAAGTCTCTTCCCAGCAAGTTAGTAGTAGCCGCCGCAGCCAAGAGAAACGAATGCTTGGTATGCAGGGGCCCGATAGTAACCTCAGCCGGTTTATTTAGTGGATAATGCAACACTTTTCCCGTTACCCCGATGGCTGGAATTGTTTTACTGGTCACCTGTAGATTGAAAGGAGAGGTTATTACGGATCGGGCCGCCCCTGTATCTACAAGAAAAGTTTGTTTCCTACCAGCTATGTCAACTATCATTGTTGGTTCTTCTCTCTGACTCTCAGTTAACCTCACTGGCTGTAGACTACAGGTATGACCTGACCCCTAGCGCTGACTATCATTTTCCCGTGCAATATTTGTTGTTATAATATGTGCGGGTAGATGTGAGTCTTCGATTCTATGTGTGTTTTTCCTTGGAGGATATCTATGTGTCCCACCTCTAGGGCTGTATCTGTCTTTTTTACAATCCCTCCCAATGTGTCCTTCTTCATTACAATTGAAACATCTGATCACTCTATGTTTCTTATTATGTGGGTTGTATGCTGGTGGACGTGTATGCATCCCCTCTAGAGCCTGTATACTCACCGTCATTAACCTATCACCTTTTTCCTCCTTCTGTCTAAAAAGGTTTTTGTCATTCTCCACAGCAGACTCCCTAAGAGAATCTACTGTGATGCCTCTCCAATTAGGTAATGTGGTTTGTACTCTGGTTTTTAAATTTTCTCTAAGGCCATCCATTAATACTCCTACAGCTACTCCCCTATGATGTGGGTCCTCCCCTATGTTGGATATCCCAGTAAACCGTGTTATCGCTGCTATAGCTCTAATGAAGTAATCTGCTGCTGTTTCACTATCCTTTTGTTTAACGGTGAAAATCTTACTCCAATTTACTACTACTGGAAAATAGATGGCTAAGTGTTTGCCAATTTGTTCTATATTTTTTTGGTTAATCTCATCAGTCAAGGTGTCATCTTCCTCCAACAAACAATCTTTAATAAATTTTTGTATGTCAGTATTGGGAGGAAGACACGCCCTCAACACTACACGCTAATCCTTATCGGTTGGTTCGTGTGCATTTCCTAAGTCTTTAACAAATGTCTGACACTTTGCCAACTCTTTTCTAGGATCTGGGAATTCAGTCATAATGGAACGCAATTCTGATCTAGTCCAGGGACAATGCATTGTAACATTTCTTAAAGGAACTACACCATCCTTATCCGGTTTCCCATTGGGAACTGATATTGTGCGGACTGGGTACGCACCCACTGGTTCACTGTCTTCAGGGGACACTACAAGATTTGCTGTTTCAAGATTTAGAACGCTTTCACTTCTAGTGATCACGCTACTCTCACCTATCTCAGCCATTTTCTCATACTTACGCTGAGCCTCTAGTACACTAACAGCATGGGCAATGGCCGAAATCACAGTGGGTTCATCTTCATCTTCTGATACACTTGTTTTAAACTGGGTTTAAACAGGATACAACTTAGCAAATTTTCTTTTTTTCAGTTTTAATAACGGCTGTACTTACCGCTCCCGCCACAGAAGTTGGGGGGGGGCGCGCTTGCGCTGAGTTCGCCACGCTTCTCAACGGCCACGTCCGTTGTGCGCATGCTTTTAGCCACGCCTACTTCCGCTGTGCATTCGCAGCTCTTCCATGTGTTACCTTCCATTTGCGACAATTTTAAACAATCATTATTTCTATTTCTCTTTTTCGTTGACTTGATCAACCATACTTTATCTTTGACAGTATTTAGTACCTCTGCATTAAAACTCCCTATTGTTGGGAAAGGCCTATCACAATCTTTGATCATCTTGACCCACGTGTCGCAATACGCAGTTGCGTATGCACCATATTTCTTACACATGACAAATCTCGCTGAACCAATAGGACCTTCCTTAGAGAGTACACTGACCATCTCTAGCGTATGCTTAGCACCCTTGTTGAACAACACCAATCTATGCAGACCACTCTAAACAATTTGCTACAAACACTCCACCGCTAGAGATCTCTTACTGGCCGTGGACGTATTTGTTCAAGCCGCGTCCACTCGCTTTCTCTTGTACTAAACAAGGACCCCTAACACAGACAATATCACTGTGGGACCCAAGGGCTTTCAGCTGCTCGATACCCTGGCTAAACCACAAAAATCTGTTGAATTTATTATAACTGGGAGAACAAAGTCAATACAATCAACCAGCCTTTCCAATATAATTCCTCCTAGCTGCTTCACCAATTCGCACTAACGGTGCGGTTAGATCGCACTGCCTACCAATACTAATTATTAGCAAACCTTGCGATCTATTGGTAGCGCTTTGCGAAAACCCGGTTTTCGCATTCGGTATACCTGCCCTGTATACCGTCCTTCAGTTGGGCAACCCGCCTCGTCAGACAGCAACTGAGCACAACGGATAATAAACAGTGTATCTACATTACAAAATCACACTATACACCTTTTCTGCGCAGAAAATCAAAAGTTCCCAACAACAGTAATAATGTCTCAGAGGTTTTCACAAGTAATTATACTATATACATATAACAACTATCAAAACGATTGTTTAACCACGTGGCAAATCTACCGGAAGTTCACATACGCTCGGCAGGAAGTACACATACGCTATGCAATACAATACAGTTAAAACGCACAATGACAGTAAAAAGGAACAGTTTTCTCTTTTGTCCCGAGGTTCTAGTTAGCCTGCCCTAGACAATGCAAAACGGACATTCGGTTTCACAACACAGAGTAAAATTCAGGTTTTGAACACATTGCGTTCTTACCGTATATGACGCGTCTCCACGCTTTGTTGCGGAACCGAAATCCGTTGGTCTTGCGTATCATCGGCAACGAAACCTCCAAAGCTCACGAGCCCCCAAATCGTTATGTGCGTATTGTCGCTAACCAATAACGATTGTCGAACCTCGATTTGTGCTTCCAACGCACAAAGATTTATTCGCAAATAGTAGAATAATATGTTCAAGCGAAGTGATAATAAATACAGCCGTTACTTATCGCAGGCGCTCTGGATCCAGTGTGCAGTCATTCAATCCTGAAGTCTGGGGACAAGATGTCTGAACACTAGATGAGAAGATGCTGCTTATATACACACAGAAATACAGTAATACAATGAAGATGGTATAGCTTGCATCTATTGGTCCAGGTCTCAGGAAGGTCCAAGGGGTTGTCAATCATTGGCTAGTTCATCCTAGGGAATCCAAAGGAGGGGGTCACCTCTCCAGGGGGTATGCTCGGCTCTTCCCGCCAAGATTCCTTAGTCTTAAGTAGTTCATAATTCCCTATCATTCATAACTTGTGTATGCACTTTGCGATTCCTTCGCAGAGTAAACCAAACAGTAGGAAATGTAAAGAGGTTTATTATGATACCACTCATGATATGATTCCTTCAACCTGTTCTGTATATTTCACTAATATTCATGTAACTTTAATATAACACATAAATACTACTATATTTCGACATAACTGACTATGTGTTGCAACTACCATTAATGTGTACTATTTTATAAGTATGCGTGTTTGTGTGAATGTATGGTAAAAAACCAAATACTGTTGCTGCCACGTGTAGTGGCTGCGTACGCCCTTTCACGCCGTATCATGCCCTTGTACGTCGTAGCGTACCGTACGCATCTTTTCAGAGAAAGACAACCAAGTTTGCTCGACTTTAATTGAAATGACTTTATCCAATTTACTGACTTCAACAGTTATCAACATCTTGTAATGACGTCTCCTCAGTTTCTCTGGCAACTGCTTCTGGGAAAAACTAAGCTTTCCCAAGACACCCAGTGGTGATGTAGATGAGTCAGCACAACATTTTGACATTTGGGCTGGTCTAAAAGAATTGCCCAAAAATCATGACAGCTCTGCAATAAAATGAACTACAAATTCCATGAGGAAGGCCATTATCGGCAATTATATCAAAGTACACAGACTTCTATTTTTTTTCTTTAAAAAGGTACAAGCTTTTTATTTACATTTTTGTTTCCCTGACTTAAAAACACTATGCAATTGAACATAGACTTTAACACATGAGGGAGAGGGATTAGTACCATCATGATGAGACTGGAGAGTGACAACAACAATGTCATCCCTACTGTTTCTGTATGAGCCATGGCACAGTACAATGTCACTGGAGACGTTTAAGAACACTGACAGCCCTATTAGTACAATTTCTAATTCAGCACTGAAGCCTGCCACCTCCCCTGTTTCTGATTGAGCTATGGTACAGTAAAATGTAACTGCAGATTTAGACCAAGCCAATCAGCTCTATAATTTCTATTTCAGCAATGACAATTAGTAATGGAGCATTGAAGCTCTTCTCTTTGTGTGTAACCTATATAACACCGTATAATTTGACTGCAAATTCAGAAGACAAGCCTGCTAGCCCTCGTGTTTGTATTTCAGCAATGACTCTTAGCAATGGAGCACTCCTCTTTGTGTGTAACCTATATAACACAGTACAATTTGACTGCAAATTCAGAAGAAAAGCCTGCAAGGCCTAGTATTTGTATTTCAGCAATAACAATTAGTAATAGAGCAATGAACGTCTCCTCTTTGTGTGTTACCTATATAACACAGTTAGAATTTGACTGCAGAATTACAGCAACCCTGACAGCACTAGTATTTGTATTTTTCTGCAATGACAATTACCAATGGAGCTCTCCTCTTTATGTGTTACCAATATAACACAGTAAAATTTAACTCCAGAATTACACCAACCCTGCCAGCACAAGTATTTGTATTTTTCTGCAATGAGAATTACCAATGGAGCTCTCCTCTTTGTGTGTTACCTATATAACACAGTAGAATTTGACTGCAGAATTACACCAACCCTGACAACACTAGTATTTGTATTTTTCTGCAATGAGAATTACCAATGGAGCTCTCCTCTTTGTGTGTTGCCTATATAACACAGTAGAATTTGACTGCAGAATTACACCAACCCTGACATCATTAGTATTTGAATTTTTCTGCAATGAGAATTACCAAAGGAGCTCTCCTCTTTGTATGTTACCTATATAACACAGTAGAATTTGATTGCAGAATTACACGAACCCTCTGTTAAGCAGATATATTTATAGTAGAATGGCTGCAAAGCCAGTGATGGCTGCTTAGTTAGTGTGTATAGCTCTAAGTGTGTATAGATACAAGTGTGAAACAAAAAATTTAAACAGCATAATTCGGAGTTATACCGGAGTTGAACAGGAGGAAACAGGAGAAGAACATTCTGCCTAATAACACAGCTTCACCAGGACAACTATCAGTATTCACCTGAAACTCCATATTCTACCTCTGATGTTTTCAACTCACTCTGGCTACAAGCTACATGCCACATGAGGACTGTTTTGGACTCTGATCTCATTTCCCTCTCATCTCATGAAAGTTTGTTCTATTTGTCAGTTTGTTTTCAATCCAAAATCCACTCTGTTTAATCAGACTGCTGTACTACTTGCTCAACCACTCCCTACCCATGCTACAGTTATTTCAGTCCCCTATCTCAGCAATGTACTTCAATTCTATTTAAGCTTTGTCTCCCTTTACAAGTAGGAAGAAATTATACTGTCTTTCAACCAATCTCCTCTCTCATGAGTCTGCAAAATCCCAGCTACTCAATTACCTGCTCTTTATTACTCTCCATTCAACACTTCCACCCACTCCCCCACATGGCTCCCCACATCATTACTTTATACTATCCAGACATCCAGGTATACACTACATTTGCTGCAGCATAGCTCTGCACTACTTATCTGATTACACTAGACACTGCAATTAGGCAATTCCTTTAATTCCTCATTTGTGCTATTTGACTACTAGTCCCAATGCTTGCCAAAATATTTTTCTTTCTCTCTTTTCATGGCATTATCTTTAGGACTATATCATCCCTCACCCATCCTGCAACACACACCTCTGTCCACATTGCCCCTTCATTACTTCACTCACCTCTAGTTAACACTCATGAACTCTTTTACAATTTAAATTCAATAACTTTAACAGCCTCACCCTGCCGCCAGAAACTAAAAGGACACACATCTTACAATCATCTTTCCTACCTTTCTTCCTCCCTGCTTCTATTAGCTGGTGATATATCACCTAATCCAGGTCCCCTTCACTTCTCCCACACACATATATCTGAACACTACAGAAATCTGGCAAACCTCAAACACATAACCTGTCTCCCCTCTCTTCCAAAGTCCTTTAGATGTGCCCTTTGGAATGCACGCTCTGTTTGTAACAAACTTACCTCCGCACACGATCTCTTCATCTCATACAACCTCAACCTTCTAGCAATAACAGAAACATGGCTCACGCATTCAGACACTGCCTCAACTGCAGCCCTTTCACATGGTGGTCTCCATTTCACCCACACCCCCAGACCAGGAGGCAGACAAGGAGGGGGGGGTTGGACTACTTCTCTCCCCACAGTGCACATTCACAGTTCTACCAAGTGTCCCTTCACTCACATTCACATCTTTTGAAGTACATGCTATTAGGATTTTTAAGCCATTCTCTATGCGTGTTGCTGTCATCTATCACCCCCCCTAGTCCACACCAACAATTTCTTGAACACTTCTCTGCATGGCTCCCTCACTTCTTATCTACTGATATCCCCACCATAATCATGGGTGATTTCAACATCCCTATTTCTAATCCACGTTCCAATGCTGCTTCCAAACTACTCTCTCTAAACTCCTCACTTGACCTCTCCCAGTGGATTGAATCTGCTACTCATCAGGATGGCCACTGTCTTGATCTTGTTTTCTCTAAACTATGCTCAGTTTCTAATTTCCTTAACACTCGTGTCCCCCTCTCGTATCATCACCTTATTAGCTACGCGCTCACCCCCAGTTCTTTACCCTCCCTAGTGTCAAACTCTTCCAAGCCTCCTCGTACCCACAGGAATATCAACGCTATTGATTTTCAACAGTTTTCCACCTCTCTCCAACACCTTCTCTCCCCAATTTCTACATTCTCCTCCCCTGACCGGGCAGTACCCCATTTTCATCAAACCCTAGCAACTGCCCTGGATCAAGTGGCTCCAGCGACACTACACACTTCGCGTAGAATTCGTTGCCAACCGTGGCACACTACAGTAACACGAACTATACAAAAACTTTCTCGTAAAGCAGAAAGTCACTGGCGTAAATCTTGTGCCTCTAATGATTTCATCACATAAACTGATATCTACCACTCCTACAGAAATGCTCTGGACACTGCTAAACAAGCATACTACCGATCGCTCATCTATGCTCAGGCTTCTAACCCCAAACGCCTCTTTAACACATTTAACTCTCTTCTGAATCCTCCTGCCCCAAATCCTCCAACTAACATCAGTGCACAGGATCTTGCTTCCTATTTCAAGGACAATATTGATAAGATCAGGCTTGAAATGGTATCTCCCTTGACAAGCAATCTGCTCAATTCCTTTGTAGCACCCACTGACACTTTCTCTTCATTTGATCCCACAAATGAGGAGGAAGTTTCTACTCTCTTCTCATCTTCTTACTCTACCTCCTGTCCTCTTGATCCCATTCCCTCACAAATGGGTATGTCCCTGTCTCCTGTGCTCATTCCCCCTCTAACTAAAATCTGTAATCTATCTCTTTCTACTGGTATTTTTCCATCACTATTCAAGCATGCAGTGATTACTCCCAATTTAAAAAAAACAGAATTCTGACCCTAACTCTCTCATAAATTACCGCCCCATCTCCCAGCTCCCATGCCCCTCCAAGCTTCTCGAGAGAATTGCCTACACACGCCTCACGCACTTTCTTACAGCAAACAACCTATTGGATCCTCTTCAGTCAGGCTTTCGCTCTCAACACTCCACAGAGACTGCGCTGACCAAAGTTGTCAATGATTTGATCACAGCAAAAAATAATAACCAATACTCTCTTCTAATTCTCCTGGATCTCTCTGCTGCATTTGACACTGTTGACCACTCTCTCCTCATACAAACGCTGCAATCCCTAGGTCTTGAAGGCACTGTCCTATCCTGGTTCTCATCCTACCTATCTAATCGCTCTTTCAGTGTTAATTTCTCTGGATCCACCTCTGCTCCGCTTCTTTTATCAGTTGGAGTTCCACAAGGCTCAGTCCTAGGTCCTCTGCTATTCTCTATCTACACCACTTCTCTTGGAAAACTAATAAGCTCCTTTGGATTTCAGTATCATCTCTATGCGGATGATACAAAAATTTATCTATCCTCTCCTGATCTTTCACCATCTGTGTTGTCTCGCGTTACTGACTATCTTTCTGCCATTTCATCTTGGATGTCTTCTCGCCAACTCAAACTTTCAAAAACTGAATTAATAATATTCCCACCCAAGAACAGAAGCTTCCTGCCTGACATTTCTATTTCTGTTGATAACATGACCATAAATCCCACCCCGCAAGCTCGTTGCCTAGGTGTAATCCTTGATTCACAACTGTCGTTTATTCCCCACATCAACTCTATATCTAAATCATGTTACATACACCTAAAGAACATTTCCAGAATACGCACATATCTGACACAAGACACTGCAAAAACATTAATTCATGCACTCATCATCTCCCGCATCGACTATTGCAATTCCCTCCTTACTGGTCTTCCCAAAGTCAGACTTGAACCCCTACAATCTATTTTGCATGCAGCGGCTAGACTGATTTTCCTTAGAAACCGTTATTCCTCTGCTGAACCACTCTGTCAGTCTCTACATTGGCTGCCTGTATTTCAACGAATCCAATATAAAATTCTTCTACTAACATACAAGGCCATCAACAAAATTGCACCGACATACATTTCCTAACTTGTCTCGAAATATCTCCCTACTCGACACCTCCGTTTTGCACAAGATCTACGTCTCTCCTCCACTCTCATCACATCCTCCAATTCTCGGTTACAGGATTTTTTCCGGGCTGCACCTACTTTGTGGAATTCCCTCCTACGCACAGTAAGACTTTCCTCTAGTCTTCAAACCTTCAAGCATTCACTGAAAACCCACCTTCAGACAAGGTTATGATATTCCTCAACCATCATCTTAATTTCCCTAGATTACCCTATTACCATCCTCTACACTGCTAACGCAAGACAACAACCTTCTGACCAACATTGCAACACACACAGCCCACTCAGTACTTTTACCTTTGCAGTCTGGCTGGTCCATTGTGCAATATGATGTAGCACATGCCCTTGTGTTTCTAACTCCCATTGTCCTATAGATTGTAAGCTTTCGAGCAGGGTTCTCTTACCTCTCTGTCTGTATGTATTACCCAGTATTGTATTATTAATGTTTGTTCCCAATTGTAAAGCGCTACAGAATTTGCTGGCGCTATATAAATAAATGTTGATGATGATGATGATGAACTCTGACAGCACTAGTTTTTGTATTTTTCTGTAATGAGATTTAGCATTGGAGCTCTCCTCTTTGTGTGTTATCAATATAACACAGTAGAATTTGACTGCAGAATTACACAAACCCTGATAGCACTACTATTTGTATTTTTCTGCAATGACAATTAGCAATGGAGCTCTCCTGAATGTCACTGTAGACTTTGTTGAACACTGCTACCCCCTCCTCTTTCAATTCTATCTATTTGGCTGACCAAATGCTCTACACAGTGTGCTACCCCTTTTGTGTCTCTCTTTCAAATGGCGCTAGATCGCCATGGAGGGCGGTATTTATAGATTTCAAAACTCACGATATCCGAGATCTGATGACATAACAATGATGTTTTGCCTTGTTTTTGATTACGAAAAAGCACGAGTCGGCTCGGTACTTTATCCCCTAAGTTTGGGTGTGTTCGGTTCTCGAAGAACCGAGCCTGAGCATCTCTAGAATATATCATGATTTCGATGCTCTCATTCACTTTTTTTCTGCCTTTCAAGTGTTTTTTTTTTTACTATTTTTGAGTGTTACCAGGAGAATTATCTCAACATGACAAGTATGTAATAGACATAGTTCTGCTTTTTTATTGTTGTAAATATTAATTTTGAAAAATGATTGGATATTTGTTTAAATGTTTATGTATATTAGTGATTTACTGTTCCCATTTTAAATAAAACAGATATTTTATAAGACTACCAATGAGTCAAATGAGTATAATGATTTGTTTTATTTTAAATTAAAGCTGATTGACTTCCAAATAATGAAATAATTCCCTGAACTCAGACCTGTATTCCTGTAATGAATCCATGCTGCATAATGCAGAAACACATAAGGATAAAGCTAAGGAGTGAATACGGTGAAAGGTGGCGGGAAGCATTGAATAACGACTTTTTGGCCCCATACCCAGGGAAAAAAATTACGATTTCATTGCAGAGGGTGGGACCAAAATTACGCAATTCACCACAAATAACGTCATTTTGCCTCCCGACGGGCAGGATCTGGGAGGCTTACCTGCCCTCCAAGGAGTCCAGTAGACCGACCCGGAATGTGGGAGTCCCCCAGACATTACAGGAGAGTGGCCAATTATGATCTACTTTTGATCTAGCCACCCAATTTGCTATGATGTGCAGGTTACTCTCAACGTTTTATCTAGACGCTGGCAAATAATAGTCTGCTTTTCATAATATTTGCATAAACCAATTTCATTGGATTAACCACCTGGTGGATGGAGAGCTTTTAGTACCTTGGAAAGTCATTCGAACTGTTTAGCAATTTATTTGTAACACATGCATTTATATTCAACTGCCATCTGGCTTTACGATATAACTCATTTGAGACAAATTCTGATAATTTTTGGTGGAGTATACACGGGCCATTGATATTTTGTCGGAGAGGGACCATGCATCATACATAGTTCCTTATTTCCTCTGACTTTACCTTTGTTACTCCTGAATTAATAATGTGTTTTATCAATATTGCCAGCTGAATATATCTATTTACATACTGTTATAATGTTCATTGATCATTAGTAGCAATCTTTGTTGTAAACAAAATTATTACATCAGCACTTGGTTATTACATAATATCATCTGTATCTATGAGAAAAAGATAGATAGAGATTAGATTTCATTAATTACAAATACAATTTTATATAATTTTTTTTAACTTGTCTGCATTTTGATCTTTATTGGGAAGCGCTGATAAGCATATTTTCAGTGCTCTCATTTTTATTCTATTAGTAAAACTTTTGCATGAGCTTTGTAGGCCAAGCTCTTTGTAGAGCAGCAGTTATATATACAGAGGCGGGCTGGGCCGGGGGGCAGGGGGGCATCGGCTCCACGGGCCGCTCACAATCACGACTGTTAAGGCCGGCCGCCCCCCCCGGAAGTAATATAAATGTGCAGGCGTGATGCGGCAGCGTCATTGATGGCGTGTGCCCCCCGGGCTGACGTCCGTCAGCCCGCGCCTGTATAGAAAAGTTCTGTTTATGTACTATTGAATACTGCTTTATTTGTAATAGAGATGCTCACTAACCCCCGTGTTTTGGTTTTGATTTTGGTTTTGGATCTGGATTACCGTCGTGTTTTGGCTTTGCCAAACCGTCATTGCGTGTTTTGGTTTTGGTTTTGTTTGGTTTTGTTTTGCCATTTTTGAAAAAAATACAATTTTTTTGGTCTAAAATAACCTAATTTAGTGCTCCACTAATTTCTTGGATAAGTGAGGTAATTCTAAAGCTAATAAAGTATGAAAAAAACAGTTTAATCCCTGGTAGGCCATTATTAATGTGAACACTTGCCTGCAAATTATACAGACAAACCTGGTTGTCTACCTCCTCCATCTTTGATTATTGGCAATGTAGCCATTGTCTTTGGGTGAATAGTACACCCTCCACTTGTAGTTGAATAGAAAAAAAGCAGCCTGCATAGACTGTGGAATTAGAAAAGAAAAATATATGGACCAAGGTAGTTTGGTGGCTATCTATGCCCCCCCCCCCCCCGGCCCTCCACTTGTAGTTGAATAGAAAAAAAGCAGCCTGCATAGACTGTGGAATTAGAAAGTAAAAATAAATGGACCACGGTAGTTTGGTGGCTATCTATGCCCCGCCCTCCACTTGTGTTTGAATAGAAAAACAGCAGCCTGCATAGACTGTGGAATTAGAAAGTAAAAATAAATGGACTAGGAGTAAAATAGAAAACTATTCAGACATTATAGAGTCTAGAATGTTAATAGAAATTGAGAAAGGCAATTTGGTATCTGTCTGCATCATAATCATCAACATCATCATTAGTGCCCTCGTCGCCTACACAAATCTCCCCCTCATCCTCTTCTAATTAAAAAGTGGCATCCTCAATTGGTGTATCACCGACTACACTCAGGCTGTTTTGGCACACATCAGCAGAACTGCTGAAAGGAACCTTCTTTATGGGTACACTGTCACTAACAGAATGCTCACGATTAGACATACCACTGGTGGATGGACTCTCCACAGGGATTGGTGTCATTTCTGATTCAGAGCATACATTATCCTCTAATTGCTTACTGTATACTTGCAGCTCGGCTTTCAAGCGTAACAGTACTTGTGCTCCACTTTTAGACTCCAAATTACTTGGTTTTGCTTTGTCACGAGTGTCCGTACTGTGTGGACTGCTTTGAATCCATTATGAGCCCAAAGCACTTGTAGTGCTACAAATTGTTTTAGATACTGCTGACAAATAGGACTTTTGACAGCCAGAAATATTAATGCAAAAGAATGGGGTACAGCCCAAAAGCACTTGGGAGTGCTAAAAATTATTTTTTAGACTGCTGACAAACAGGACTTTTGACAGCCAGAAATATTAATGCAAAAGAATGGGGGACACCCCAAAAGCACTTGGGAGTGCTAAAATTATTTTTTTAGACTGCTGAAAAATAGGACTTTTGACAGCCAGAAATATTAATGCAAAAGAATGGGGGACACTCGAAAAGCACTTGGGAGTACTAAATATTTTTTTTTTAGACTGCTGACAAGCAGGACTTTTGACAGCCACAAATATTAATGCAAAAGCACTTGTAGTACCAAATAATGAAAAAAAAGACTCCTCTATCCTCCTCTCTTCTCTATCAATTGTTATCAGAATTGTAATCAGAATTGTTATCAGAATTGTTATCAGAATTGTTATCAGAATTGGATGAAGAATAAGGTATATTCTCTGTCCCTGCTCTAATCAGCCTGTGTCTACACCCTGCTCTGTCTCTCTGTCAAATGTCGATGGATTGCTGTGGAGGCGGGTGTTTATGGATTTCAATTATCGCGAGAACCGAGCCCCGACATCTGACGATGTCACAATGACGTTCAGCCTTGATTTGGAATTTGAGCGGGCGGGAGAGTACCGAGCCTGCTCGGCTCGGTACTCGGATAGGCAAAGTTCGGATGGGTTCGGTTCTCTGGGAACCGAGCCCATCATCTCTAATAATAATAAATAATAAGGTTTATATGTGTGCCTGATATCTTATTTTTCTTATGAGAAAATGTAGGATATGGGAGGGGTGCACGTATTATTTTAATCATGCTCTGGAACATTACATTTTGCTTCTGGACTTCCATGTAAAATGAGGCCCACTGGAGTATTTGTTTTGCATATTGTTGTCTTCACTTCAGCCAACTCCTTCTGTCTGCCTGTCCAAACTGCTGCTCCTCTACAAATGTGTTCATCTTGCCCAGAAAACCTATATGCAGAAATCTAGCTGTCCTCACACAAATAGTGATGCACAGTGGATCTAAAGTTGTATTTGCGATGCAGAGTTTTTTAAATTGTTTTAAACTTTATAAACGGCCTTCTAAGTATATGTTTCTTTGCAATGGCGTTCATGCTAAGTATTAATTTTTTCCCCACTGCTTTGTCCTGTACTATTCACTGTGTATTAATTGAATATTATTTTTTTCTGCCATAGTATGCTGGTCAATGCAAAAGTTTGTAAACTACAGAAATAGCTGCCTCCAATAAATCACACCCTGATTTTCATAGCTATGCCAAATTTTACTGCTTGCTCCTGTTACGAGCCGCGGCGGTGCCCAGCCGCCGCGACTCACTCACCTGCGTCCCGGCCATCGCTATGATGATCGGGACGTCACTTCTGGCCAGGACCCGGCAACGGTCGGACGCCTTCTGTCTGGCGTCGCGTCCCGGCGGTGAGGCTGTGTCGGGCGCGTGCGCATTACCGGCCTGTGGGCTAATTAATTCATTAAGGTATTTAGTCAAGGGGCCGTGCATTCTCAGAGCTGGGCTTTGATTGGCTGCTGTCATTATTTAAGGCAATGAGGCCTGCTGCCTCATTGCCGGTTATAGCTTCTGTGCTCCAGTCTGCTGACCTGCTTGTTCCTGTTACTGTCTTCTGATACCGCTACTGATTTCCCGTGTATGACCCTTGGCTTTGAATTGGACTTCACTTGTGTATCCTGTGACCCTGATCTCTGGCCTGTTTACCGTTCCTGCTATTCGCCTGTGACCCCTGACCTCAGCTTGTTTACCGATACTGTTGTCTGCTGCTGGCCCTTGACCTCTGCGTGGACCTCATTCTGCTTGCCTGGGTTCTCCCCAGCCGGTGCACACTTCACGACCCATTGTCAGTCTGCGGCCCAGTCTGTCCCCACCATCAGGGGCTCCAGTGAACACCTGATTGGCAGAGTAGATTCCGGGTTGTGTCGTGCCGGCTGGAGGGGTTCCTAACATTATAACCGGCGTCACACTGAAACGAGGTTGCGATGGATGAAAGCGGATCCACACCGTCTCCGGCACAAGCCTTAGCAGGCCATGTTGAGTCCTTGTACCAGATGATCCAGGGATTGGCTGAGCGGTTGTCCGTTCAAGAGGAAGCCGCAAAAACTTCACAACCCACTCCAAGTTCCACCTGTGAACCTAAGGTGAATTTACCGGATCGGTTCTCTGGAAATAAATCCCTCTTTTGGAATTTCAGGGAGAGCTGCAAGCTCTATTTCCGGTTAAGACCCCGCTCCTCTGGTTCAGAGCAACAAAGAGTCGGGATTATCATTTCCCTCCTACAAGGTGACCCCCAGTCCTGGGCTTTTTCTTTGCCACAGACCAGTCCTGCCATGCAGTCCGTAGACGCTTTCTTTGAGGCATTAGGTCTACTATATGATGACCCGTATCGAATGGCCTCTGTAGAAGCTCATCTACGGGCCTTGAAACAAGGCCGGCGGTCGGCAGATGAATATTGCGCTGAATTCTGTAGATGGTCACCTGATAGTGGATGGAACGACCCCGCCTTACATAGCCAGTTCCGTCTCGGCCTGTCGGAACAGATTAAAGATTCTCTGGTGCAATACCCATCTCCTACTTCTCTGGAGGATCTGATGCACCTCTCCATTAAAATCGACAGGAGATTTAAAGAGCGGAGAACCGAAAAGGAGGCATCTTCACCTCCATCCGCCTTCATTCCTGTTTCCACGGATGGTGAGGAACCCATGCAATTAGGAGCGTATGGTCTCTCCCCTGAGGAAAGAGACAGGAGACGATCACAGGGCTTATGGCTCTATTGCGGCACAAAAGGCCACTTCTCCCGTTCCTGCCCGAATAAGCCAGGAAAAGAGCATGCCTAGGGAATGAGGGGAAAGTTCACCTAGGTCTGCAGATTGTCTCCCTGAAAAATGCTGTATTGATCCCTGCACAGCTCACTTTCAGTGCTTGTTCCATGGACCTGTCAGCCTTCATTGACGGTGGAGCCCTTATTGTACTCAGTCTTGCTTGACACTACCTCTGCATGTGATTCAGCCTATTCCGGAGCAGCTTCCTTCACACTATCATGACTTCTGGGATGTTTTCTCCAAAAAGGCTGCTGACACTCTACCACCGCACCGGGATTTCGACTGTGCCATTGAGCTCATTCCGGGTTCAAAATTACCCAAGGGACGCTTGTACTCTCTCTCCGGTCCAGAGACCCAATCCATGCAAGAATATATTGACAAAAACTTGGAGAAATGCTTCATCAGGCCATCCAAGTCTCCAGTAGGAGCAGGGTGCTTCTTTGTATCCAAGAAGGACGGGGGACTCAGACCCTGTATCGATTACCGAGGGCTGAATCTTATTACGGTTAAAAATACCTATCCCCTTCCTCTCATATCCGTACTTTTTGACCAATTAAGAGGGGCAACTATCTTCACTAAAATCGATCTTCGTGGTGCCTATAACCTCATACGTATTAGAGCTGGTGATGAGTGGAAGACGGCATTCAACACGCTCTCGGGCCACTACAAATATCTGGTCATGCCATTTGGCCTTAGTAATGCCCCTGCAGTATTCCAGGATTTGATTAATGAGGTGTTACATGAGTTTCTGGGACATTTCGTTGTTGTTTACTTGGACGACATACTCATATATTCTGAATCGTTGTCTGTACATCAGGGTCACGTCCGACAAGTCCTACAGAAATTGCGAGAACACCATCTCTACGCTAAACTCGAGAAATGCGAGTTCGAGGTCCAGAAGGTATCCTTCCTAGGTTATATAATCTCCTCAGAAGGTTTCTCTATGGACCCAACCAAGGTCCAAGCAATCCTGGACTGGGTACAGCTGAATAACCTCAAGGCGGTTCAGAGATTCCTGGGATTTGCCAATTATTACAGGAGATTTATTGGCGGCTTTGCTGATATCGTGGCCCCTATCGTTACCTTGAACCGCAAGGGAAGCGATCCAGCTAATTGGTCTCCATAAACAATAATGGCATTTGAAACCCTGAAGAAAGCCTTCGTGTCTGCTCAGGTCCTTAGACACCCGGATCCTAAAGTACCGTTTATCCTTGAAGTTGATGCCTCTGACGTCGGTGCCGGGGCCATCTTGTCACAAAATGATCCCCATACTCAACGTCTACATCCATGTGCCTATTTTTCCAGTCAGTTCTCGTCAGCGGAAACCAACTATGATGTTGGAAATCGAGAACTCCTAGCAATTAAATGGGCCTTTGAGGAATGGCGACATTGGTTGGAAGGCGCTGCACATCAGGTCTCCGTTATAACGGATCATAAAAATCTACAGTATATACAGTCGGCCAAACGACTGAATCCTCGACAGGCTTGTTGGTCACTGTTCTTCACCCATTTTAACTTTATAATCAACTATCGTCCAGGTTCTAAAAATGTTCGGGCAGACGCCCTGTCCAGAAGTTTCCTGGCACATCATACTCCGGTCTCTAGCCCAGAGCCTATTGTTCCCATGTCCGTGATTCATGCTGGGTTAAGCCAATGTCACGGGCACTAGGAGTCTTTACCCAGGGATCACCAGATGATGGACTTACCAGAGCAGTATAGATGGTAATATGGTACTCTGGTAGCGGGGTGATCACGGAACAGGAGACAGCAGATGGTAGAGAATGCTCGTGGAAAGACTATGACTAGCAGCACTGGTAATATATATGTAGTAGTACACGAGGAACTGAATGGACAAAGGAAACGTGAGGGTAGTCAGTGGTCTGCGGTAGCAAGTTGTACCACTGCTATAGTGAGGAGGAATGTCCAGAAGCAACGAGGAGGTGATGGAAGTCAGCGGTCTGCGTTTAGCAAGTTGTACCGCTGTCTAGGTGAGGGAACGGAATCCAGGTGAAGGTATCCGGGAAGTCAGTGGTCTGCGTTAGCAAGTTGTACCACTGCTATATGGAAGGATACTGAAACAGGAATCAGTGGTCTGCCTCTAGCAAGTTGTACCACTGAAATATATATGTGAGGAGGAGCACAGGGAGATAAATGTAATGCAGAGTAAACACGGGCACAATGAACTTGATCCCACGATGATATGCACAAGGTAGTAATAACAGAGCAGCACTGCACAAATATACAAAGTCTCAGGAACTATCCAGACTAAAAGGTAACACAGTCAAATGATGGCAATAGTCTCAGTGGATAGGCAACTTCAGAGAAGAAGAACTCAGTCCAGCAAGGTATGCAATACACAAGCACAGTCAATGATAAGTATGCATACCATGGTTCAGAAGAGCAGGCTGTCAGAAGGGAGTGCAGAGATACCTGAGCGGCAGGAGGCCGGCAGGATGCGAAGTCCCAGAGAAATGGAAGCGGTATCCAAGTAGGTGCAGCGCACAGGTAGGTAGACCAGCAACGATGGAACAATACTCAGGAAGCCGTAGTATATAGGACTGGTCACCGGGAGATCACTGAAGAGTAGAAGCGGTATCCAAGTAGAAGACAGCAGCGGAGTGTTGATCCAATGCAGACAGGCGAGTTGACACAGGCAGGAACACTGTAGAAGCACGGAGAGCGGATCAGCTGGCTGCAGACACGAGTAGAACTGAAGGGTAGCGGCAAGCAGGACACTGCAGGTACACGGAGGTAGCGGATAGGAATCAGCAGGTGCAGTCACGATGAAACACGGGAGAGTTGAGATGAGCTGGAACTCTTGAGCATGGAGGCAGCGGATAGGAATCAGCAGGTGCAGTCACGATGAAACACGGGAGAGTTGAGATGAGCTCGAACTCTTGAGCACGGAGGCAGCGGATAGGAATCAGCTGGTGCAGTCTCGATGAAACACAGGAGAGTTGAAGTGAGCTGATAACTGTAGTGCACGGAGGCAGCGGATAGGATTCAGCTAATGCAGTCACGATGAAACACAGGAGAGTTGAAGTGAGCTAATAACTGTAGTGCACGGAGGCAGCGGATAGGAATCAGCTAATACAGTCACAATGAAACACAGGAGAGTTGAAGTGAGCTGATAACTGTTGTGCACGGAGGCAGCGGATAGGAATCAGCTAATACAGTCACGATGAAACACAGGAGAGTTGAAGTAGTCTGGAAACCACAGGAGATTTGAAGTGGTCTGGAAACCACAGGAGAGTTGAAGTGGTCTGGAAACCACAGGAGAGTTGAAGTGGTCTGGAAACCACAGGAATCAGCTGAGCTGAATACACGAGGAAACACAGGAACACCTTCAGAGGCTCATGGGGAATGAGACTCCAAGATCAGGCAACGAGGTATAGACAGCAGGTGCTTTAAATAGGGAGTGTTGCCTGATCAGCCAATTAACTAAAAGGAACAGGTACTGAAGCTTTGAAAGGGCTGCACATGCGCAGATCTCAGGATGGTGGACGGCCACGGTTACTAAACACACGGGAAGAAGCACTCATAGTCTGGTGAGTGACACCCAACACCTAAGTTGCACCCTACAAAGATTTCAGAAATTGGCTCCTGATAATACTCCAGTAGGATGCTTGTTTGTCCCAGTGCATCTTAGGAAGGCAGTCCTTGCAGAAGCACATAATAATCAGACTTCTGGACATCCTGGAGTCTTCAAAACGTTGGAAATTCTTTCACGTACGGTATGGTGGCCATCTTTGTCTGCTGACGTCAAGGATCACATCCGGTCTTGTGAGGTTTGTGCCAGAAACAAAATTCCCAGGACTCGTCCTGTAGGCCAGTTGGTTCCTTTGGCCATTCCTGCAAAACCATGGACGCACTTGTCCATGGACTTTATAGTGGATCTGCCTATCTCTACAGGACACAATACCATCTGGGTCGTGGTAGACCGGTTTAGTAAGATGTCTCATTTCATTCCACTAACCAGACTCCCTTCCGCTCGAGATTTGGCCGTCTTATTTATTCAGCACATTTTCCGGCTCCATGGACTTCCTACTGACATTGTTTTGGAGATCCTTCTGTACCCTTCTCGGAATCAAGGTCAGTTTGTCATCTGCATATCACCCTCAATCAAATGGGCAAACTGAGAGGGTTAACCAGTCCTTGGAGAAGTTTTTACGTTGATAAACATCAGAGTTCCATGACAACTGGTCCTCCTTGTTACCCTGGGCGGAGTTTGCCTATAATAATTCCTGTCACTCATCCACCAAAACCTCCCCATTTTTTTGCAATTATGGTTTTCACCCCAGGTCTAACTCTTTATACTCACTCAAGTCCGTTGGTACCCAGGAGATCTGCTCCACTGCAAGGGATCTCAGAGTTATCTGGAAGAAGGTCCAATCATCATTAAGACAAGCCTCATTTGTGGCAAAAAAAATTCGGACCGCCATCGTACCATCTGCTCCCTCAAGGTGGGCCAGTAAGTTTGGTTGTCTACAAAAAATATCAGGCTTAGACAGCCTTGTAAGAAGTTGGGCCCTAAGTTCATCGGGCCATTTTCTATCGTTAAACAGTTTAATTCTGTTGCGTTTAGACTTAAAATTCCGAGGTCCTTAAGAATCCCCAACACATTTCATTGTTCGCTATTGAAACCAGTACTGTATCCTAGCCAAACCCAGTCGTCAAGTGTGCTTAGGGGGGTATTCAAGCAAACCACCAAGGTATGTGGTTGAAAGGATCCTGGATTCTAAAAGAGTGCAAGGACAGGTGCACTTCCTGGTGCAGTGGAGGAACCGCGGGTTAGTAGAATGGTCTTGGGTTCCGCGGAGACAACTCCATCCCCCCAAACAGTTGAAAGAGTTCTTTAAGAGGTTCCCAAGAAAACCTGGTGAGGCTGTGTCGGGCGCGTGCGCATTACCGGCCTGTGGGCTAATTAATTCATTAAGGTATTTAGTCAAGGGGCCGTGCATTCTCAGAGCTGGGCTTTGATTGGCTGCTGTCAGTATTTAAGGCAATGAGGCCTGCTGCCTCATTGTCGGTTATAGCTTCTGTGCTCCAGTCTGCTGTACACACTCTGTGCCCCCTCTTCATCCACACACTCTGTGCCCCTCTGCGTCAGCTCCACACACTTTGTGCCCCTCTGCATCCACACTCTCTGTGCCCCCTCTGCATCCACACTCTCTGTGCCCCTCTGCGTCATCGCCACACACTCTGTGCCCCTCTGCATCCACACTCTCTGCACCCACACACTCTGTGTCCCTCTGCATCCACACTCTCTCGCCCCCTCTGCACCCACACACTCTGTGTCCCTCTGCATCCACACTCTCTGTGCCCCCTCTGCATCCACAAACTCTGTGCCCCCTCTGCATCCACACACTCTGTGCCCCTCTGCATCCACATTATCTGCACCCACACACTCTGTGTCCCTCTGCATCCACACTCTCTGTGCCCCCTCTGCACCCACACACTCTGTGTCCCTCTGCATCCACACTCTCTGTGCCCCCTCTGCATCCACACACTCTGTGCCCCCTCTGCATCCACACACTCTGTGCCCCCTCTGCATCCACACACTCTGTGCCCCTCTGCATCAGCTCCACACACTCTGTGCCCCTCTGCATCCACACTCTCTGTGCCCCACTGCATCCACACTCTCTGTGCCCCTCTGCGTCATCTCCACACACTCTGTGCCCCTCTGCATCCACACTCTGTGCCCCTCTGCATCCACACTCTCTGCACCCACACACTCTGTGTCCCTCTGCATCCACACTCTCTGTGCCCCCTCTGCATCCACACTCTCTGTGCCCCTCTGCGTCCACACTCTCTGTGCCCCACTGCATCCACACTCTCTGTGCCCCTCTGCGTCATCTCCACACACTCTGTGCCCCTCTGCATCCACACTCTGTGCCCCTCCGCATCCACACTCTCTGCACCCACACACTCTGTGTCCCTCTCCATCCACACTCTCTGTGCCCCCTCTGCATCCACACTCTCTGTGCCCCCTCTGCATCCACACTCTCTGTGCCCCTCTGCATCCACACTCTCTGCACCCACACACTCTGTGTCCCTCTGCATCCACACTCTCTGTGCCCCCTCTGCATCCACACTCTCTGTGCCCCTCTGCATCCACACTCTGTGCCCCTCTGCATCCACACTCTCTGCACCCACATACTCTGTGTCCCTCTGCATCCACACACTCTGTGCCCCTCTGCATCCACACTCTCTGCACCCACACACTCTGTGTCCCTCTGCATCCACACTCTCTGTGCCCCCTCTGCACCCACACACTCTGTGTCCCTCTGAATCCACACTCTCTGTGCCCCCTCTGCATCCACACACTCTGTGCCCCCTCTGCATCCACACACTCTGTGCCCCTCTGCGTCAGCTCCACACACTCTGTGCCCCTCTGCATCCACACTCTCTGTGCCCCACTGCATCCACACACTCTGTGCCCCTCTGCATCATCTCCACACACTCTGTGCCCCTCTGCATCCACACTCTCTGCACCCACACACTCTGTGTCCCTCTGCATCCACACTCTCTGTGCCCCCTCTGCATCCACACACTCTGTGCCCCTCTGTGTCATCTCCACACACTCTGTGCCCCTCTGCATCCACACTCTCTGTGCCCCCTTTGCACCCACACACTCTGTGTCCCTCTGCATCCACACTCTCTGTGCCCCCTCTGCATCCACATACTCTGTGCCCCCTCTGCATCCACACACTCTGTGCCCCTCTGTGTCATCTCCACACACTCTGTGCCCCTCTGCATCCACACTCTCTGTGCCCCCTTTGCACCCACACACTCTGTGTCCCTCTGCATCCACACTCTCTGTGCCCCCTCTGCATCCACATACTCTGTGCCCCCTCTGCATCCACACACTCTGTGCCCCTCTGCATCCACACTCTCTGCACCCACACACTCTGTGTCCCTCTGCATCCACACTCTCTGTGCCCCCTCTGCACCCACACACTCTGTGTCCCTCTGCATCCACACTCTCTGTGCCCCCTCTGCATCCACACACTCTGTGCCCCCTCTGCATCCACATACTCTGTGCCCCCTCTGCATCCACACACTCTGTGCCCCTCTGCGTCAGCTCCACACACTCTGTGCCCCTCTGCATCCACATTCTCTGTGCCCCACTGCATCCACACTCTCTGTGCCCCTCTGCATCATCTCCACACACTCTGTGCCCCTCTGCATCCACACTCTCTGCACCCACACATTCTGTGTCCCTCTGCATCCACACTCTCTGTGCCCCCTCTGCATCCACACTCTCTGTGCCCCTCTGCGTCATCTCCACACACTCTGTGCCCCTCTGCATCCACACTCTCTGCACCCACACACTCTGTGTCCCTCTGCATCCACACTCTCTGTGCCCCCTCTGCACCCACACACTCTGTGTCCCTCTACATCCACACTCTCTGTGCCCCCTCTGCATCCACACACTCTGTGCCCCCTCTGCATCCACACACTCTGTGCCCCTCTGCGTCAGCTCCACACACTCTGTGCCCCTCTGCATCCACACTCTCTGTGCCCCACTGCATCCACACACTCTCTGTGCCCCTCTGCGTCATTGCCACACACTCTGTGCCCCCCTGCATCCACACTCTCTGCATCCACACACTCTGTGCCCCCTCTGCATCCACACTCTCTGTGCCCCCTCTGCATCCACACTCTCTGCATCCTCACTCTCTGTGCCCCCTCTGCATCCACACTCTCTGCATCCACACACTCTGTGCCCCTCTGCATCCACACTCTCTGCACCCACACACTCTGTGTCCCTCTGCATCCACACTCTCTGTGCCCCCTCTGCACCCACACACTCTGTGTCCCTCTGCATCCACACTCTCTGTGCCCCCTCTGCATCCACACACTCTGTGCCCCCTCTGCATCCACATACTCTGTGCCCCCTCTGCATCCACACACTCTGTGCCCCTCTGCGTCAGCTCCACACACTCTGTGCCCCTCTGCATCCACATTCTCTGTGCCCCACTGCATCCACACTCTCTGTGCCCCTCTGCATCATCTCCACACACTCTGTGCCCCTCTGCATCCACACTCTCTGCACCCACACATTCTGTGTCCCTCTGCATCCACACTCTCTGTGCCCCCTCTGCATCCACACTCTCTGTGCCCCTCTGCGTCATCTCCACACACTCTGTGCCCCTCTGCATCCACACTCTCTGCACCCACACACTCTGTGTCCCTCTGCATCCACACTCTCTGTGCCCCCTCTGCACCCACACACTCTGTGTCCCTCTACATCCACACTCTCTGTGCCCCCTCTGCATCCACACACTCTGTGCCCCCTCTGCATCCACACACTCTGTGCCCCTCTGCGTCAGCTCCACACACTCTGTGCCCCTCTGCATCCACACTCTCTGTGCCCCACTGCATCCACACACTCTCTGTGCCCCTCTGCGTCATCTCCACATACTCTGTGCCCCTCTGCATCCACACTCCCTGCACCCACACACTCTGTGTCCCTCTGCATCCACACTCTCTGTGCCCCCTCTGCATCCACACACTCTGTGCCCCTCTGCGTCATCGCCACACACTCTGTGCCCCCCTGCATCCACACTCTCTGCATCCACACACTCTGTGCCCCCTCTGCATCCACACTCTCTGTGCCCCCTCTGCATCCACACTCTCTGCATCCTCACTCTCTGTGCCCCCTCTGCATCCACACTCTCTGCATCCACACACTCTGTGCCCCTCTGCATCCACACACTCTGCATCCACACACTGTGCGCCCCTCTGCATCCAGACACTGGCCCCTCCTTCACTCTTTTTCCCCTCCATTGCTGTTTCCTATCACCATTCCCCTTCCTTTTCATTACTTACATACTTGACCTTCTTTCTTCTATTTCTTCTGTCTTTTCTTCTATCTTCCTTCCAATTCGGCAGTGCCCGGGATCCAGAATCCTCTCTCCTGCCGCTTGTCACTGAATGTCGGGCATGATGCCATCACGCTCAACATTCAATGAGAAGCAAGGAGGGAAAAGGATGCTGGGTACCATGCGCCGCCAGATTGGTAATTTTTTTTTTTCTCTTCCTGGCCACAGCACCCAAGTGCCAGCGCTGCAGCGCACACTTTGGGAACCTAGGAATTAAGTGCATAGTGTCATCATGCAGGAGAGAGAGTTATAAGTAGGTGGTGAATATTAAAGAGACAATCAGACCAATTCTATCATAAAAGGAATATTTATTTAACATGTATCCAAACATAATAGTGAAAAAAAGTTTTATATATTATATATATTTCTATACATACACATATAAACAGTGCCATGAAAAAGTATTACACCACATCCTGATTTCCTCCGTTATTCCACAGTTATTGCACTTTTATAACTCAGGATGATTTTTGAACTTTAAATATTAAAATAAATATTAAAGATAACATATGAACAAATAACACTTTTTAGCTTAAGTTTTTACTATTGTTTATATAGCACCAAGTATTGGTATTTACAAAAACAGAAAAAGGACAAAATACAATGCCCCCCCCCCCCTCACCCCACACACACACTAATATTAATTCAAAATATACATTGCAAAACATGCCCAGAAAAGGCAAAAAATATAGCACAATCAGTTCTGGACAAGAAACTGGAAAATACATATGATTCCAACTGTAGTATTAAACAATTGTTAATACAATATTTGAAAAAACAATACATAATGTGCATTACACATATAAATCCCAATGGCATGGGTACCCACGGGCTCAATCATCCAGAACAGCTTGTCTCATAAAGACAAGCACATAGGGGGAATTGAGTCATCCATGTGCTCTAATATTTCTTCAGAGCCTGCCTACTGGTGTAAGCAAACCCTTCATGACCTATCATATTATTGACCAGCACTATCCAGTGTTTGAACATAGGACTTGTAGGAGCTATCCATGTTTATTTAATTTCACATAGTCTATAGGGGTATTAGTAAGCCATATTTCGAAATATTTAAATTTAGATGTCCACTTTAATGTGCGCGTACATGGAGGAGATGAACTTCCATCCAAAATTGAAAGACACTGGGGAATATTCATGGCTTAAAATCAACAGGGACAAATTCAAGCTTGTTCACTATCTTTAACAAAGCCACCAGGGAGGCATCTTAATCTGACAGAAACAAAAGCATGTCATTGGAAATGAAGCCATCTCATCCTCCATATGCACTGAATAATACCTTTAATTAAACTATTATTACATAAAGCAAACTGGTGTGAAAGGTAACCATTCACACATACACATGCTACAGGATGTGAATATAAAAATTTCATCTAGTTTACAAACTTGGGTTCAAAACCAAAATGAGACAACACCTCCCACAAGTACGGCCATTCAACCGAATGAAACACTTTGAGACTAAAGGGACTGAAGGGAAAGTACTATTTTATCAAAGATTATGTTTTCATGCTTTAGCTTGAGCAAAGTTTTCAATAATTGTTTCAAAGCAGATTCCTCGCATTAGTTCACTTTCAATGCTCAGAAGAGTTAATGCCTTTAGTCGCTCATCCCGCATTGTTGATCTCAATTTATTTTTTATAAGGGTTAATTTGCTAAACGAACGCTCTCCTGAGCAGTTAGTGACCATTAAGCAAAGGTACATTCTCAAAGAGACAGATACATTGGGGAAAACATCCTCAATCTTTTCTTCATACATTAACTTAGCTTGAGATGAAAGTGTTGGACAGCTCCTTCCTTTGGCAAACTGTACAAATTGAACCATTTCTTGAGGATACACTTCTTTGTCTATATCTTGTGGATAATGCTCAGCCAATTTGGTAGCCTCTTCCATTATTTCTCTGTCTGTCATTCTGCAAGAACTTAGCACAACCCTGAAACGATCTGATATAATTGTATATGCAGCAATTCTATAATTTAATGCCATTTTGAGGCAATCAATTATACGCAAGCACGTCTCCACTCAAAATTTTTCTCTTGAACATAACACGGTTTCTTCGGACTCCACACTATCCACATTGATTTTTCTCCTTCTTGTACGAGTTACTTTATAGTCTGATCTACCACATGCTGCTTTTGCTTCCCTCTCAAAGTTATCGAAACTTTCACGCAGCGAATCTTAAAGTTACCTAGAGATTCTAGTAATTCTATAGCAACCTTAAGATCAATGGTTGTGGATTGCAGCGATTTGCTTGTTGTATTGAAACGTGAAAGAATGGTGTTCCACAGATTACACATGAATGCTATTTCCAGCATATCCATTGTCTGAGACACGGTATCAGCTTCGTGTCTTGTAGTTGCAGTTTGTTGATTATCATCAGCAATTTCATCAAGTGCTTCTTGAATGTTTTTGTATCCTTTGGTTAAGGCAGCGGTTGCATCTGCACGAGCAGACCATCTTGTTTCTGAGGGATTCTTCACTGTGAGTCCCTGCTTTCCAAGATGTTTCAGTAACACAGACCAACGATAGGTGGAAGCAGAAAAGAATTGGTAAACACTTGAAAGAAACCCAAAGAAGCTTACAGCTTCTACACAGCAATCAACAGCATTTGATCCAACAAGGTTTAAGGAATGTGCTGTGCATGGCACAAACACAGCCAGTGGATTATATTCCTTTATCCTTGCTTGCATGCCAGAATATTTTCCAGCCACGTTGCTGGCATTGTCATAGGTCTGCCCACGACAATCCATGATATTAATGTTTTCTGACTTTAAATATTCTAACAAGTCATTTGTGAGGTCTGCAGCCTTATTACTCTGAATTCTTAAAAAAGAGAGAAAACGTTCCACAGGTATGCCATCCAACACGTAACACTCAGCTGATCAGCATGGGTTATGTTTGGTGTTGAATCAACCGACACTGAGAAATATTTGCAAAGTGACATTTCCTTGACAATATGATTTGTCACCTGCTTTGCTATGACTTCAATAAACTCTTCAACAATAGTTGATGACAGATATCCTGTGTTGCCTCTTCCGCTGTTTCCAAAATCTTGGATATGTTTTGGCAGAAACGGGTCAAACTGTGCTATTAACTCTATGCACCCAAGAAAATTACCATTATACTTTGAACCAATAGTTTCATCACTTCGGCGAAAAGCTAACCCTCTCTCTGCTAAAAGTTTCACAACTGCTACTACTCTACGCAGAACTTCACACCAATATTGTTTTCTTTCCATAAACTGATGTTCCAAGTAAGTGTCAACATGACCTGAATTTGCATTACGTTCCCATGCTTGCAAATTGCAGTTTCGGTGTGCATCGCTTTCCTCGTGTCTTTTAATTTTTTCTTGCGCTTTTTTCCAATCACAGAATCCCTCAGTATGTGAAAACTTGTCCATTTTACTTCCCATTAGTGTACAATAAAGGCAGTAAATTGATCCCTTTGAAGCACTGTATGACATCCATTTTCGGTGATGGACAGTACCATTAGGCCGTCATCCATAAAACATTGAGTTTTTAAAGAAACGGAAATGTCCATTTGGTTTAGCATGAGAAGGAGTGTAGTAGCATGATGACTTTTGATAATCGTCAGATTCACTTTTATTTTGACAGGTCTCTAAACCTTGTTTTAGCCAATAATCAACGGAAACAGATTTGATTGGAAACCACTTTGCAGGATCTGTTGATTGGCACTCTCCCAGTCTATCCAGAGCTTGACATTGTTCTGCATTACCTTTCCTCTTTGAAGGTCCACCATATTCCATAAATTGGAGTCTTTCATTATCACCGCCTTCTAAACGACTAGGTCCACTGTCTTCACATTCAAAAAATACTGTACTCTTCTGAAAATGTTGGTCATTTCTTTCTTTTGAATGTCTGGTGTGACTACTTTCTGGTCCATTATCTTCACATTCGTCATCCAGAGAATTTGAAAAAGTTGCCTTGGTAAGCTCCTGATCATGCTGGTCATTTGTTTCTGTTGAATGTCCGGTGTGTATTTCTGGTGTCCTGGTATTAGGTTCAAAGAAATAATTCAACTTTGGTATCTTCGCCAAGACTGCATCAGTACTTTGTTTCTTCTCTTTTGCAACTTTGCGCTTTTTAGCTCCTGACGGCAAAGCTCTCCTTGGCATTCTGAAGGACTGGAAATAAACATATATATATATATATATATATATATATATTAATATTAGTACAGGTACTTTACATATGTATACATACATATGTATACATACATATATACATATATATATATATATATATATATATATATATATATATACATATATATATATATATATATATATATATATATATATATATATATATATATATGTATATATACAGTATGTTAAAACTACTTACAGTTGCCTGCCTCTACTCCGATCCAATAATCTCCTTCTGGGAAGCTGGTTCGGTCCACAAAGATTTGAAGGTATGATGGCTGGATGTAATATATATATATATATATGTATATATATATATATATATATATATATATATATATATATATATATATTAATCTTAGTACAGGTACTTTACATATGTATACATACATATATACATATATATATATATATATATATATATATACAAGTTAACCCGTGCATGATACTCATGCATTCTAGTCAAATCAAGATACTTAAGGTCTTAAAAAGGTTCTTGTCATGCATTTGGGCCTAGCCCAGGCCTCCTCAGGTGAAGATCGTTACTTCCCGACGCAAGCGCCCTCTTTAATGTGTGTTCATGAGGTAAAATTACCTCACGAAAATGAGTTTGACCCCTCAACTCGTAAATTTAGCCTTTACTACCCCTCCCACGGGGGGAAGGGGGGATGATGGAAGTTAACTGACTTGACTATTCTAATTTTTTTGTCAAATAATGTCAGTATACCAAATTTCAGGTCAATTGGATGAGCCCTTTCTGAGAAAATAGTTTTTTCCACACACACACACACACACACACACACTAACGCACGCCTCTACACATGTGTGTTCATGAGGTAAAATTACCTCACGAAAATGAGTTTGAGCCCTACCAAATTTCAGCCCTTTTTGAATTTTTTTCCCCACACACACTAAGAAATTAGTAGGTCAGTGTATAACTTTGCCCAGCAGGTGGCGCTGCAACTTGGTTTTTATTTTCCACACACAGACGCCACTAAGCATTTATATATTAGATATAGATATATATATATACGGTATGTTAAAACTACTTACAGCTGCCTGCCTCTACTCCGATCCAATAATCTCCTTCTGGGAAGCTGGTTCGGTCCACAAAGATTTGAAGGTAGGATGGCTGGATGTAATATATATATATATATATATATATATATATATATATATATATATATATTTATATATATATATATATATATATATTAATATTAATACAGGTACTTTACATATGTATACAAACATATATACATATATACATTTATATATATATATATATATATATATATATATATATATACAGTATGTTAAAACTACTTACAGTTGCCCTCCTCTACTCCGATCCAATAATCTCCTTCTGGGAAGCTGGTTCGGTCCACAAAGATTTGAAGGTATGATGGCTGGATGTAATATATATATATATATATATATATATATATATTTATATTTATATATAAATATATTAATATTAGTACAGGTACTTGTAAAATGTATACAAGCACCTCTGTATAAATCGCATATAAAATAACGCCATTGGGTATAAGGCTATAAGCATTGACACACCTACATCACCTACAGCCCACAGTAGGACACTTACAGCTCTCCCAGAGGGGCTCGCCTAGGTTGTCTGCATAAGACAAATCATTACTTACACAAAACTAAAATACTGTATATTAAAACAATCATCAAAAGGTCACATTAAAATGGGTATTGATACCACACTTTAAAACTAGCATTGAAACCGCACATTAAAAATACCATTGATAACGTACACTAAAACTAACAATTATACCGCAAGCTAAAACTAGCAATGATACAGCATGCTAAAACTAGCAATGATACCGCACTTTAAAAATACAATTTATAATGCACATTAAAAATAGCAATGATACTGCAAATTAAAAATAACATTGAAAATGCACATTAAAACTAGCAATGATACCGCACATTTAAACTAACATAAAAATGTTAACGTAACACAAATTTTGACTATATGGGGGGTATTCAATTGTTAGCGAGATCCCCGGAAAAACGAGCACTCAAAAAATATTACCATTAATACGGTAATATGCGCGTAAATACCGTTAATACGGTAGTTTACTTGCTGAATTTTATCTCGCAACTCAGGGAGCTGCGAGATGAAATTCAGCGAGTACTTACCGTATTAACGCTAATATTTTTGGAGCGCTCGTTTTCCGGGGATCTCGCTAACAATTGAATACCCCCCTAAATGTCTATATTCATATATTTGTGTGTAGCTATGTATATATGCATATCTATGTGTTATATATATATATATATATATATATATATATATATACAAGTTAACCCGTGCATGATACTCATGCATTCTAGTCAAATCAAGCTACTTAACGTGTTAAAAAGGTTCTTGTCATGCATTTGGCCCATAGCCCAGGCCTCAACCACCAACCACTCCCCACTGTCACCCCCGGCAACCACCAACCACTCCCAACTGTCACTTCTCCTTCAAGAAATATATATATTTTTTTAAAATCTTTATAAACACTTTTAACAATTAACAAATTAAAAACATCTTAGTATACCAAATTTCAGCCCTTTCTGAATTTTTTTTCCTACACACACTAAGGGCTAGATTTACTATCAGGCGTGATGAATGGCGGCTTGAAGCCGCCATGCATCGCGGCGGTTTTCCGGCGGGTTTGCATTGCAAACAGCCGGATTTACTAATGGGCGCATTTCAGCTTCAATTTGAAGCCGCCGGCGATGTAACGGCGGGATGTAATGCTCAAAGCCGCCGGCGGCTTTGAATAGAACATGGCGCTTTTGCTTTAAATGACGGCGCTTTTGTGTAAAGGCGGTTTTTTTGAAAATTACACCTGTCTCCTGGCATGTTACTATTGGCTATTTTCAAACTCAGGAGATTTGACATCACAAGCCCTATATAAACCACTGGCCTGACACTTTTTTCTCTGATAGGGTTTAGAGGAGTTTTGTGAGAGGAGTTTGGAGGATAGTGGTTTGCTGAGAGTTGGTGAGAGTTGGAGTTTGGTGGAGCGATATCTGATTGAAGTGTGAGTAGTCCTGTGGTTTTTTCCTGTTTTGTACATTTATTTTCTCTTTTATTTTCTGTCTTGTATTTTTTGTATTTGACTTGTCCTTTGTCTGTGTTACTTGTGTGTGCCTGTCTGGAGAGTGTGTCTGTATTTAGTGTAGTTTGACCTTTGTGTTTGTAAGTCTTTCTGTGTTTTCTGTGGTTGGCATTTTTTTTTCATTATGTCCAGAGATTGGAGGGGAGAACAGGCTGAGGAGAGGGAGATGGAGGTTGAGCGGGCAGAGGAGGGAGAGGGAGAGGTTGAGGACTCAGGAGAGGGCAGGAAGACGAAGACAGGGAGAAATGTCCGATTCTCCCACGATGAAAATTGTGTGCTGGTGCACCACATAGTTCCCTGCTATGAGCTCATCCTAGGGAACCTGGCAGCTCGGACTCCTCTAAGGCGGCGTCACCAACTGTGGGGGAGAGTGTGCGATGCTGTGAACGCGGTGGGCCCACTAAAGAGGACAGTGGCGCACTGCCGCAAGCGCTTCTCTGATATCAAGAGGAGGCTCAAAGAGAAGATGGGCCAGGAAAGGAGGTCCACAAGACGCACGGGTGGTGGCCCCCCTCTTCGCATTGAATACACCAGCTATGAGGAGGAGCTGCGGCAGATAATGCCCCGTGAAATTGTGGAGGGAATTAATGTGCAAGACACAGATTCACCCTCATTTGGCCAAGGAGTTGGTGAGTTATTTGTCCTTTTTACAATTACAATATTAAAAGTGTTTTGTTTTTTCTTAAAAGTGCCTTTTTTATTTGCAACATGTTTTATTTTTTAAAAATGTGTGTTTTTTCTTAAAAGTGCCTTTAATATTTGCAAAATGCTTTTTGCTGCAAATACATTGTATGCTTTGTCTAATACATGCAGATTCGCCTGGACGCCAGTTTACTCCCAGTCCAAGGTCTACACCTCCACCGTCAGCAAGAGATTCTGGCTCTGAAGAGCAACCAGGTGCGTGGTCTCTGTTTGGGGAAGAAATAATGGAGTTAGATGTTTTTCTGTCCAAATGTTGGTGTCCATGTTATATTTAGTCATTTATATATGCTTTCCAATGAAAATATAGGGCTAGATTTACTAAACTGAGGGTTTGGAAAACTTGAGATGTTGCCTATAGCAACCTATCAGATATTTTTTTTTTTTTTACAACCATTCTGTAAAATGTCAGCTAAAATCTGATTGTTTGCTATAGGCAACATCTCCACATTTTCAAACACGCAGTTTAGTCTATATTCCCCATCATGTACTACACAGAGGGAGACCTAAAATAGTATTCCTTACCCCCAAGGCACGGTCTTGCAGCATTTTCATACAAACACTCTCAGTGTTAGCATAATTTTTTTTTACCCTTTTTTAACCCATCGCTGTAACGCATAGGCAAAATGTGATTTTAATCCTTAAACATATGAGTAGCACGTCACAGAGGACAACTAATCCTGAAGGTAGACATTGGTAACAAATCTTTAGTTGTTTAATGTTTTTTTTTTTGGGTACATTGACCAGAATGCAATTTACAAACATGTTAGGTGCGATATACTTACCTTTCTTATTTCACCACAGGAACCTCAGCATCTCTGCAAGGCCAGTGCCCGTCTGCGCAGATGTCACCTACTGATGACCCACAAGGAGACACAGTCATCACTTTACAGATGGTTGATGTCCCTGTGTCTATGCGCCAGGAACAAGCACCTGCCCCTGCGGAACAGCCATTTGAACAACCACCTGCAGCTCCTCAGATGGATACAGGCCGAGAAATGGCCCAATCCATTGCTAATTTCCAGCAGCAGCAGAGTCAGTTTATGGACAGCCAAACTCGGCACATGTCCCAAATCGCGGCCCACTTGAGGCGAATACACCACTCCAGTAGCCAAATCCCTGCTGCAATAAACCGGCTGGCAAGCGCTTTGGAGCAAACAAACGTGCAGCTGGCCCAAATGTCTGGGTCTGTGGACGCCATGCATTCCTCCGTTCGCGAGGGGAATGCCAATGTTATCCGGCTGGCAGGCCAACTCCAGCAGGAACTGATTGCCCGCATGCCGGCACCTTTTTCATCGGCCTCCACCAGTACTGCTAGTACGCCGAGCAGATCGGCACATAGCACTCCTCCAAGGAGAGGTGCTCGCACCAGGGGTGGGCGCGGGAGGGTAGAGAGTGGGGCTAAGCACAGTGATATGCCAGCGAAAAGACGGCGCTAGGGCAAAAAATGTATTATTGGGGAATGTTTTGTGTAAGCGTTATACTTTTTCTTTTAATATGTTGTAATGCAATAAATGCGGTTATATTTCATTTATATCATTCTTTCTTTTCTTCACATTAAACAAGAGTATACTGTTTTCTTTAAAACGATGCACTAATTTCACGTAATATGTTCACCAAATATATCTAGGAACCTGGTTTACATGAGTACAAACATTGGTACTACGTCCACATCAGGCAAAGATTCCAGATTCATACGCACTTTAAATGCACGTGGAGTGGCCGCTAAACCTTTACATCAGTAAATAGGATGCAATAATACAGGATGGGAAAAAAAAACTAAACCCTCAAATTACATGCCAGTTTGCCCATTTCCCATATACAATCCTAAAGGAGGAAACTTTGCACAAAATGGCTCTTTATCTTATGTTAAAAATGGCTAAATAGTTCAAACAGCAGACTGTTTGAACAATCTCGCTGCTCACAAGCAGCGCTTTCATTTTGGTCTATTGAATGGCGGTTTTCCGGCGGCTTTATAAACCCCCTAATAGTAAATCCGGCTGTTTGTATGTAGAACATTGTTGAAACCGTCATGGCGCTTTATACAGAGGCGGGTTTGGAAACATCATTTCTGGCCGTTTGGACGGCGGGTTTAGCCTTAGTAAATCCGGCGATGGCTAAACCGCCGCCAAACCCGCCGAAAGTCGGCGGGTTTACAAACACGCCTGATAGTAAATCTAGCCCTAAGAATTTAGTAGGTCAGTGTATAACTCCGCCCAGCAGGTGGCGCCGCAGCTTGGTTTTATTTTTTTCCACACACAGACAGACTAACACATGCCACTAGACATTTATATTATAGATATATATGTGTAATAATCATGCAGGACCCTCTATTTTATTAATCATTATTAAAGTTATTATCGAAGCCTGCCACTTATATTAAAGCTTTAATTAGATGACATAAATATGTGTATATATATATATATATATATATATATATATATATATATATATATATATATAAATAAATATAAATATAAATTATACATAATGTACTACAATTTTATTCAAACTTTAATATAACTATACGGCTTCAGTAATTACTTTACTAAGGATTAATAAAATATAATCTGCCACTCAATTTGCTCTACCAGCCTAATATTAATGTGTAATGTATATTTATTGAAACACTACTGATAAAATAAGTAATCATATTTAAGAAGACGCCTCACAGCAGGATTATTACTTGATAGCCTGATTAAATATGTAAAACGTAGCCAGAATATATATATATATATATATATATATATATATAATATATATATATATATATATATATAATATATATATATATATTGTACTCTTACTGTTATATGTGGCTGCATTTTACATATTTACTCAATAGCCTGATTAAATATGTAAAACGTAGCCAGAATATATATATATATATATATATATATATATATAATATATATATATATATATATATATAATATATATATATATATTGTACTCTTACTGTTATATGTGGCTGCATTTTACATATTTACTCAATAAATACCCATGTAAGGGTTTTCTATATAAATTTAGTTTTAGTATAATTTAATTTTTTGGTCACTCACCGTCCGACTGTATCTCTCTCAAGTCTTCATGCAGAGGAGGAGCTGCTGCAGCTGCACATGCGCAGCAGCTCCATTTCGGACATTTTAGGTAGCAGCCGCGGTGCTGCTAAGAGTGGCCGCACATTGCGCATGCGTCAGCTGTCAGTTGCTGTCAAACAGCTACTGACAGCTTTTTGATACAGCACAGGTAATGCGGCCGGCGCGGGGCCCCCCCGCTTGCGGAGACCGCAGAGAGAGGGATATCTGGTGCAGATGTTATCTGATTTTAAACTTCAGGGCTTATTGTTTATGTCTACGGAGATTACCATCAAGGAGACATGCCAAAGACCAGGGTCTTGAAGCCCACGATTAAGTTAGGAAGTTAAGTCGTCTGTGAGAGGTAATTTTTGTGAAGCTTTAGTTTTATCGCTGGAGGAGATAATAGAATAACAACTGCAGCCGGCTGCATCACAGACTGCTTGATCCTCAGTTCCTAAATAGCTTCTAACAAACGGACTGTATTTGTGATCTGTATAGACCTCTGCTAAGTTCCTGAAAAGCGCTATTGGTTGTTTCAGTCTCAACCCGTATTAATGTGAATTGACACTCAGCAGAGATAATGCGGGCGGCGGGGGCGCCCCCCCCGTCCGCGGAGACCGCGGCGACAGGGATGTCTGGTGCAATTGCTGTCAGTTGCTGTCAGACAGCAACTGACAGCTGGTTTGATACAGCAGAGGTAATGCGGGCGGCGGGGGGGGATCCCCCGCCCGCGGAGAGAGGGATGTCTGGTGCGATTGCTGTCAGTTGCTGTCAGACAGCAACTGACAGTAGATGAAGTGATAATCCGGTTATGGACGTGCAGGAGATGCTGTCTGTGAAATATCGTAAGATATTTTGTCATTTCTGGCATTCGGCAACAGCATGTAGGAGATTGCAGCAGCTACAAGAGCAATTTAATGTGCCCTGCCACCAAATGAAGCAAGAGGTGGTGACAGGTGGAATTCCACCCTGTATATGCTTCTGCGGATGAAGGAACAGCAAAAAGCCATCCACGCTTACTCTACAATCCATGACATTGGGAAAGGAGGGGGGGTGTATTTTAGTTAATCGCAGTGGAGAATACTTTCCGTGTTGTGCAAGGTGTTGAAACCATTTGAAGTAGTCATCTGTGAAGTGAGTTCAGACACTGCTAGTTTGAGTGAAGTGATTCCCTTAATTAGACTTTTGGAAAATTGCTTGAGAAACTGAAGGAGTAGATTAATAAAGCAATCTTGCAATTGGATCACTACAATTTGGCGACTGTGCTTGATCCTAGGTTTAAAAGCTATGTCTTCTCTTTGTTTCCAACTGACCCAGATCTGAAGAGATGCAAGGAGCTCCTGGTGAGCAAGACGACAGCTCAAATGTTACGTGACAGGACAGCGTCTGCTCTTTCAGTTTCTCAGTCAACTGCTGCTAGGAAAAACTTAGCTTTCTCAAGAGACCCAGGGATGATGCAAATGTCTCAGCACAACATTTTGACATCTGGTCTGGTCTAAAAGAATTGACCAAAAAACGTGACATCTCTGCCGTTACTCCACCTGATCCTACTATCAACATCCAAAGGATGGTGGAGGATTATTTTAATGACAGCATAGAAATAGACACATCAGACTGTCCCTTTACATACTGGGAGGAAAAAAAGGGAATTTGGAGCCCCATGTACCAACTCGCTTTGCCCTCCAGTGTCTACTCGGAAAATATTTTCAGCACACCCGGGAATCTTGTCAGCAATCGGCGTAGGAGGCTACTTCCAAAAAATGTGGAAAAGATGATGTCCATAAAAATGAACTTCAATTTTCACGAGGAAGGCCTTTTCCGCCAATTACATAAAAATACTGAGACTTCTGTAATGGTGATTTCCAGCGGTGAGGAATTAATAATGTGTGAGGATGATGTACAAGCTGATGAGGGTGAGGATGAGGCTGAGGATGATGACAACAACATCTTGCCACAGTAAAGTTCATTAACAGCACTGCTACCTTAGGTGCCTTAAGCCCATTGTTAGCTTCTTTTTTGGGGATCCAAACAAACCAAGCACTTCAGCCTCAAAAGTGGCACTCCTTGTCGCTGAAGTGCTTGGTTTGTTAAAGTGTGCCTGTCCTTTTTAAGATCCAACATAAGGGTGGGTGGGAAGGGCCAAGGACAATTCCATCTTGCACCACTTTTCCTTTCAGCTACCACTGTGTGCCAATGTTGCCTACATGTGCTATATACTGTTGTGTACTTTGCAAAAATCTTAGACACCCATTGATGATGCAGATGACTCAGCACAACATTTTGACATCAGGGGGTAAATGTATCAAGGTCCGATTTTGACAGCGTGTTAAAATCGCGGCAAATCACGGGTGATAACCCGCGATTTTAGTACAAAAAAACTGAAATGAATGAAGCTGCGATTTTTACCCTGATCTTCACAATCGCTGGTCATCTCTGGCGATTTGCTGCGATGTAAACACTCCCGTGTTTAGCTAACTCCCCTGTGTTGTAGCAGCGTGTTACAACACACTAGCATGGTAAAATGACCTAATACAGTAAATAGACCTTGCGCAATGACCGTACGTTCATTTCGTAGCGGACCTCCTACTAGGTAGGAGGTGTTTGCGGTGGCTCCTGTATTTTTTTTTTTCTGCAATCAAGAACAAAGAATTTGTGGATGTACAAATATGGGGCCCCCACGCCGAAGAAATGAAGACTACTATCAACAATGGGCCCCTCCTGGGCAGAAGAATTGAAGAGATTACAAGCCAGGACTTTGGAAGTATAAATAACTTTGGGATTGGGGCTGTGGCAAGAGCCCGCTACTGCAGAAGCACACGCGAACAACTTCTTTCTTTTTATGGTTCTTTATTGTCAGGATGGTAAAAATTTTGACACTGTATACTTTCACAGCAATTATGGAGACCCTAAACACTAGTGTCACTCACCTGGACCGTGAGTGCCTCTGCGCTGGTGCGTGGTTCTCTAGCCTTCCTGCCAACGTCTGTCCTGAGCCGCGGCCGTCCGCCATCTTGATGGACTGCGCATGCGCAGCATCCAAGAACTTTTGACCTTTGCTTTTAATCTAATTGGTGGATCAGGCACCTCTCCCTATTTAAGGCACCTGTGCTCATTATATCATTGCCTGATCTTGAGTCTCATTCCCTGTGAGTCTCTGAAGGTGTCTCCTGTGTCCTGCTAGTGTCTTCAGCTTCCTGCTGATTACCTGCGCTACTCATCGGGGGTTCCCATACCCGCTACTGATTCCTGTATCCTGCTCGTGTCCTCAGCTGGCTTCTGGATTACCTGCTCTGCTCATCAGCGGTGCTCATACCCGCTACAGTTTCCTGTATCCTGCTCGTGTCCTCAGCTAGCCTCTGGATTACCTGCCCTGCTCATCAGCGGTTCCCATACCCGCTATAGACTCCTGTATCCTGCTCGTGTCCTCAGCTGTCTGCTGACTACCTGCTCTGCTCACCGGTGGTTCCCATACCAGCTACAGCCGTTCAGCACTCCTGCTGTGCCTGCATATCCTCGTGGACAAGCTTCTCTACTCATCAGCGGTATGCTTACTTGTTATTGACTATCAACTGTTATCTTGCATATCCGCTTAGGACAAGTTTCTCTACTCAGCAGCGGTATCCATACCCGCTATAGACTATTGGTTGTCCCGCTGCATATCTGTTTGAAACAAGCTTCTCTACTCAGCAGGGATATGCATACCTGTGATTGACTATCAGTTATTATCTCGCATATCCGCTTTGTACAAGCCTCTCTACTCAGCAGTGGTATACATACCGTTATATACTATTAGCAGTAACGCTGCATATCTGTTTGGAACAAGTTCTTCTGTGCTCCCATTGTCTTCATTCAGTTATTGACTCTTTTCATGCATCCACTTATCTGCACCTGAACAAGTCCTCACTTACTAGCAGTGGTACAACTTGCTATACGCAGACCACTGACTTCCCCGCTACCTACCTGCACCTGGACAAGTCTTCTCATCACAGCAGTGGTACAACTTGCTATACGCAGACCACTGACTTCCCCGCTACCTATCTGCACCTGGACAAGTCTTCTCATCACAGCAGTGGTACAACTTGCTATACGCAGACCACTGACTTCCCCTCTACCTATCTGCACCTGGACAAGTCTTCTCATCACAGCAGTGGTACAACTTGGTGAATGCAGACCACTGACTCTCCCGCTACCTACCTACACCTGGACAAGCCTTCCCATCACAGCAGTGGTACAACTTGCTATCCGCAGACCACTGACTCTCTGGTTACCTTCCATCACCTGCTCATGTCCATTCAGGTCTCCGTAGTTAAAACCTGCCTTTCCACTATAGCTGCAAGTCGCTGAGTCATCTACCAATATAGCTGCAAGTCACTGACTCATCTACCAGTATAGCTGCAAGTCACTGACTATCATCATTTCCATTGGCATCCTCTCTCCATCTGCTGTTATATACGTTCCACTATTCACCCTACTGCCAGAGGACCGCTGTGCAAACTCCGCCCCTCTGGTAAGCATAAGTCAACTGGTGAATCCTGGGCAGAACTCCTAGTGCCCGTGACAGCTAGCAATACATAGACCAGCTCTCTCTCAGGACCAGCCAGCTTTCCCAGCGTTGGTCTCAGTGAACAAATGGCACAAACAAGCTTTTATACATGATACTCCTCCCCCAGCCTTAGCTTGATGGACAGGTGACACACCCACCTTCTCTTTAAGAGAAAACGCCCATCACTGGCTCTGTTTCAACTAACAGACACACCCTGTCTGTTTGCTGAGAGGAATCTTGGTGCATAACTGCGCCAATGTCTTACTCTGCTTATATGTTTTATTTGCATATTGTCAAATAAATGCCTCCCTTTGTCACAGGGCAAGCCTGGACATTTGGATCTACAAACTGCTTTTGGACTTTCTCAAGCCTGGACATTTGGAAGGTATAAATAACTTGGGGACTGGGGCAAGCCAGGACTGTTGGATACAAATTTATTTGGGACATTTGTGACAGCTATTTTGGATTGAAAGCTGCTGAGAAAAGAAAGAAGACTTCATCGGTGAGTATCAGGGGATTTATTATTTTTAATAAAAAAATATGGTGTAAATGAGGGTGCTTACTGTGTTTATTGTGGGTTTTTTATTTTTATTAAATGTTAGTGGTGTTTACGAGGGTGTGGTGGTTTTTTAAACATTTTTTATTGTGGAACTACAGGTCCCAGCCAGCCATTGATGTCAGGGCATGTTGGCACTTGTGGTTCTCCAAGTGCTAACATACCTTGGCTGCCGTGGGTATGCTGGTGCTTGTAGTTATACAAGCAGCAGCATGGCCACACTATTTTGGGCAACCTGGGTGGTTGGGACTTGTAGTTCCACAAAACAAAATGTTAATTTTTTTCACCAATTATCGCCGCGGTATTACCCTACTACCCACAGCCCACGGGGGTAGGAAGAACCCTAGTGCTATCAGCACTGGGCTGAACAGTCTGGGGTTGGTTAGTCATTATGGCAGGGGGACCCCTGCTGTGTGTCCCTCCTGCTATAGTGCCTACAACCCCGGCTGGTTTGCCTAGTGCTGGTTAAGTGAAAATCGGGGGGATCCCACGGAAATTTTTTCCCCGATTTTCACGGAACCAGCAGTAGTCAGGCAGCATTAGGGTTAAGCAGGAATAGAGGGGGGAGCCCACGCTTTTTTTTTTTATACTTTCATCTATTCTTTACCGTTTTTACACTGACAGTCAGTGTAATAGTAATGTGTTTATGCAACACGCTGCTAGCAAGCAGCGTGTTGTATCTGGCGTGTTTTAAAGCAAACTCCTGAGTTTGCTTACTCGCGGCTTCATACATTTGAGACTTGTATAGCTGCAGTGGTAAACAGTCGGGAGTTTGATCTCTGGCGATTTTGCAAATAGCGATTTTGACAGAAGCACAACTCTGGCGATTTTGCATGAAATCTCTGCTTCATACATCTGCGAGTTTCAACTCTCCCGAGAAAATCGCTGATTTTGCAAAATTGCACCTTGATACATTTACCCCCAGGTCTTGTCTACTGTAAAAGAATTGACCAAAATTAGTGACACCTCTGATGTAACTCCACCTAATCCTACTATCAACTATCAAGATTCAAAGAATGGTGTAAGATTATTTGTAATTTTTTTGAATGGTATAAAGACAACAGTTTTATTAACTAAGAACAACATTGCTTGCAGAAGTAATGTAAGCATGGATGTCTAAATAGACGTGTATATGTATTACCTTTCACTTTTCTGCTGTTTTATCAGTATTGCACATAGTGTTTGTAATCTGCATTTTACATCAAAGGAACCTAACTATATTAACATTTTTTGGGAATTTGGGCTGATTAGAAGCTCAGTGATGAACTTGCTTTTTGCTGTGAATTACAATGGCTCTTTTTAGTGCATTGTCTTGCACCCTGGATTGGTCTGGGTCTGATAAAAGCACTCAACCCAGGGGAGTCAACACTTGTTGCCATGTATTAGCTGTAGAATTACCACAGTTATCCAAGGAACGGGTGCAGCAATCAAATGAACCAAGGACAATTTCATCTTGCACCACTTTTCTGTTCTGCCACTGCTGTGTGGCAATGTTTCCTAGATGTGCTAGGAACTGTTGTGTGTTTGTGTCATTGCTCTGTCGCTTAGCATCCAGCCAGGTTGCTGCAGTCTTTGTTTGAAAGTGTATGAAAATAAAATTGTAAGCTATGAAGTGGTCAAAATTGACCGCAAATGACTTGAAATTAGTGTTATTGAGGTTAATAATAATGTAGGGAAAAAAAAGAGAAAAATTATGTGATTTTAGAAAAAAATAGGGATTTTAGAAAAAATAGGGATCCAAAACCAAAACACGCAAGGGTGGTTTTGCCAAAACCAAAACACAAAATTAATCCAGATCCAAAACCAAGCCAAAACCAGAACAAGGGGGTCAGTGAACATCTCTAAACAAAACCCCTGTATGTTAGTTACCAATTTGTCCTCACAGTGGTGTTTAATTTATCATTACAAAAATTCAATCCAAAAATTTAATTTAGAGATACCATTGCTTGTTAGAAAGGCTTTCAAACAACATTTATATCCAGTTACAAATTGGTCATTACAAATTCCAGTGGCAGAAACATACATAATCTGATTACCCTTACAGTGAAAACCTCTCCTCTTTTCATTGCTGATTACAAAATAAAATCTTTCTTCCAAACACAGTCCTTGGTATGATGAGATCAATAGTCAAATCTTTACTTTGACCTCGGATACATTTAGAGTCGAACTGGCTCATCAGGGTACTGGGTAAATCCCCGGTGGGCCACATAGCCTGATGGCCCCGGTGGTAATTGTTTTAACACTGCCGAGAATTCCGACAGTGTTAATGCCTATCCCAAAAATCTGATTGGCTAGTGTTTAAACACTTAACCTGAGGGGTCCACACATTGCCACTTTAAATTAACATAGCTGTGTCTTCGGCATCACTTCCAGTCTGCATGCCGGTGCCATCGGACATCTGGACCTTCGATTGGCAGATAAGTTTGTTTTTATGACAATCGTTTTTGTAGCCAATCAGATTTTTTAGGTAACAACGCTGTTGTACTTCTCTGCAGCATTAAACCGTACCTAACCGGATGGCCTCACCCTCTACCACAAAGCCTGTGTAGAAATTCTACACAGTTAATCTACCTACATAGAATACAGAGACCCCAGACACCCGTCTCTCTTCAGCTTTTAGCTTTGTGACTGTCAATGACGTTGCAAGCGCTGTCACTAGGGGCCTGATTCATTAAGGATCTTAAATGAAGAGGTATCTTATTTTAGTCTCCTGGACAAAACCATGTTACAATGCAAGGGGTGCAAATTAGTATTCTGTTTTACACAAATATCAACTTTAAATTTCAGTGTACAAATAAGCTATCAAGTATTTGTGTGCTACATGAAAAAACAGTCAGTATTTAACTTATGTGCAAAACAGAAAACTAGTTTGCACCCCTTGCATTGTAACATGGTTTTGTCCAGGAGACTGAAATAAGATACCTCTTTATTTAAGATCCTTAATGAATCAGGCCCTAGAGGAGGAGCTGCTGCCCAGAGGAGCTGCAAATGGATGAAGCCAGGAGATAGCAGGTTAGTAATTTTTTACACTGCCTCATAGAAATGAATATAGAGGATGTTACTAACATTATATACTATCGCTGTATACTATTATTTGGAAGGGGGAGGCGGTATCACTAATGCTATACATGTTATTAAGGGGGTATCAGTAACGTTATTGTCAGGTGCTGTCCCCGCTTCTCCTCCCTTGCCGGGAACGGACGCCGCTCTCTATTTTCTGTGCGCCCTGTTGCTAGGCAACGGGACGCTTTCTACGTCCGGACCCTGGGCGCATGCTCAGCCGTTGCTGTGGCAATGGGACGCGCTCTTTGGCTTCCTGTCCACCAATGAAAGTACACCTTCCTCTATATCTGGGAGACTCTGGCACCATTAGGGTGCCAGAGTATCTAGGTCTCCCTATGCTCCAGCACTTATGTGGTCAATACTGCATCCTGTCTGAATTCCTGTGTACACAACCGGCTTGTCCTGACTTCACATTGGATTCCTTTCTGGTCTGCGTCGTGTTCCCTAGTCTTTACTCCTGGCCTTCTGACTTTGTTTTATCTACTCCCTGGTACCTCGCTTGCCAGCACAGTTACAACTCCTGCCTGTACGACTATGATTGTTCACCTCTCACCTCGCTGGTAGCTTCCTGGAAGATCCGCGACGTGCACAACACTTGCGGCGAAACCTAAACTCCCTTGCGTGAGTCCCGATGAAGACCAGTGGTGTATTAGACGCCGTGCCTTCTTGTGAAGCAGCGCTAATACCTGCAGGTGACCTTCAGCCTGAAACATTCCGTGACAGTTATACACTATTAATAGCGGGGGAGTGGGGTATCGCTAATGTTATACACTATTATTAGGGGAGGGAGGGGGTGCTACTAACGTTATACACTATTATTGCTGGAGTGCTACTGTTATGTTCTTGCCCTTAGATTTGCCCTCATTCAAGATGGCCGTGATTGCCTCATGAAGTTTCCATCTTGGATCTCTGATATGAACTTGCCCTTACAATAGCCCTTATCCAAGATGGCCAGAACTGTCTCAGGAAGATTCCATCTTGGATCTCATTTCCTGTTTAGGCCTAGAAAAGGCACTTCCTGTTATGCAGCCTTTGCTCGAGTATTGTGTTTGTGTCTGAACCAGATGCTTCCACAGAACCTTGCTCCTTTGTGATTTGGAATACAATTACTTGATACCTCTACAAGATATTTATTCTGTTGATACTTTGGACTTGCTTGCTGGACATTTAAGATTTATTTCTGTATCAAAATAAATCCTGTTTACTACAGTACTACCTGGCTATTGGGTTCCGTTTGTAATACCAGAAGTGTGACAGCTACTAACGCTATACACTATTATCAGGGGGAGAGGGGGGAGTAGATGGGAGGGGTCTGTTACTAACATTATACACTATTATTAGGGGGTGTTACTAATGCTATATACTATCACTATATACTATTATTGGGGGGAGTGGTGGTGTCACTAACGTAATAAACCATTATTCGGGTGGGGGAGTACTAATGTTTCTCTACACATTATTTTTGGAATGGAGAAGTTCTATTGCTACTCTACACACTATTATTGGAATGGGGAAGTACTAACACTACACTACACACTACTATTGGTGTGTGGGAGTACTAATGCTGTACACTGTTTTTTGGGGTGAAAGAGTGCTAACACTACTCTACACATTATTGGGGGGAATGTACAAGTACTACACTGCACACTATTGTTGGGATGGAGAGTACTAACTCTACTCTACACACTGTTATTGGGGTGGGGAAATGTACTAGTACACACTATTGTTGGGGTGGGGGAGTACTAACACTGCACCCTATTATTAGGGGGTGGATTTTCCAATAGCACAAACTATTATTGGGGGTGGGGGTGTACTAGCAATACACACTTTTATTAGGGGGACTGGTCCACCAGAATAGTGGGTGTGCCCCACTGCTCTGTACTCTATTGGCAATTAACCTATCAGTATGTTTTTGGACTATGGGAGAACTCCACACAGATAGGGCCATAGTTTGTATCTAACCTATGACCTGAGAGCTGAAATGCTAACCACTGTGCCACATATCAGTGATAAAATTTTGCGCATAATCTCCATTATTTATGATGAAAGTAGTCAGCATTGTCTCCTCACACTTTATTGCAGAAGAGATTTTTTGGGGGGGTTAGACTTATTTCTTAAATGTGAAAACTATTCATTTATTGTCAGGGCGTGCTGGGGGAAAGAGGCCTATTTATTAAAAGTGGGTGCTAACATCGGGCTGATTTTGGGAAAAGGAAGTCAAGAGGGATCACTTAATGCTAGGCTTGACATATTTTCCAAACAGGGACCCAAACTTCCAGGATCCATACAAATAGCTCCTGAGCTGATGACACCAGCAGCAACAAGGAGTGTTAAGGGTACTGTGAGGTCCACCCCCTGATATATATAATACAGAATAATATAATAGCTCTGCTCCTCCTGTATCCTCCCCCCCAAGTGTTTACCTCCAATTCCTTGTGGTCCAGATCCATCCTTTCTATAATGCAGGCTGCAGCAGGCATTCTTCGGGTCACTCCCTGTAGTGCTTCCATGATGCGCAGTAAGCTCTTTACTGAGGTGATCCCGTGAGAGTGAGACTATGACTCATAGTCTCACTCCCACGAGATCTCCTCAGTAAGGAGCTTACTGTGCACCGCGGAAGCACTACAGTGACAGCAGGCAGCTAACAGCATAACATTTGCTGTTAGCTACCTGCCATTCTCCATTCAGTATAATAGAGGGTTTTCTTTTGCTTTCAAATCTACAATTAAAAAGTCTTCAAAAACATTATTTATAAAAATTAGAATTTATTAAAGAAAAAGAGAAATATAAATTAATTTGCTGAGTAACCAAAAATCACTAATCTTTCAGGAGATTTTATCTATTGCAGTATATGCCAAACAAATAAATACCATGACAAACAAAACTTCTCCTCTCTACAAAATAGATTTATTCATGTCATAAAGCTGAAAAAAATTATATTTTAATGTGTGAAATACCCTTAAAAAACTGGCTAAATGAAAACTGAAGAAAGATTTTCAACAGCAACTTGTAAAACATTTTAGAAAAATACATAATTTTTCTCAAAAGAAATTTAAGTATACAATTGAAAATATCGCTTGGAGTTGGAGAAGATGTAATTATACCAATTTATATTCTATGACAGACCACCCTAGTTGCAGCTCTGCAATTTGACCACTGCCTATGTTTATTTACAGCACAAATACAAATATTATTTAGGGCAAAAACTTTGAAACCCAAGCCAAAATTTGAAATTGGTGCCCTTCCCTCTCTGTTTCTGCTTACATTAGACAGCTGGCCACTGGTGCGTTATCCACAGCCAGGGCATCTTAAAACTGTTTGTAAAATGCAGGTGTCTTACCATTTACATCTTAGCATGTGTTAAAGTCTTATGCATTGGAAAGATTTCATGAAGTAATTTAGACTTGCTGGACTTAAATGTGTGCTAAGCTGTGAGTGGGCAAGAGTTTTATCATAGGGTTTATTGATCCATAAAACACCAGCATTTTGTCAGTGAATAATAAATGTCTTAGCTGCAGGTAATGCTTTGATGTAAATGTATGTCAATCTCTTTAGACCTATGCATCCAAAAGCACATCTGGGGATACATTTATTAAGCTTACGAGTTTTCTGTCGGTTTCTAATCAGATTCTAGCAATCATTTATTTAGTGCATTCTACAAAATGATAGCTAGAATCTGATTGGTTGCAATAGGCAACATCTCCACTTATCAACCCTGCCGGAAAACTCTCACCTTGATACATTTACCCCCTGGAATGAAGCCAAGGGAGGTGCAACGTGAACTGGGGCAAAGTCCTGACTGCACGGGACAATGCCCCTAAATCAGGACAGTTGGCAGACTATACTAGTGTCTTAACTTCAGTTGCTACTTGGCTGGATGCTGGAATGCTGGGGACCTGTTGGAAAAAAAATAGATACTGATCACTTCCTAGTAAGCCAAACAATAAGTGAACAGTTTAGGCCTCCCTCCTCCAACCAACATTACATTAAAATAAATAAGCCTATTAAGAATAATTATTTAATAGACATATTTCCCCCCCTAAACATCTGAGACATTAAAGAGTATTCACATTTAATAAACAGCCTCTCCTTCTCCCAAAATGTTGCCCCACATTCAATCATTAGCTCCCAGGCCTCCCAAGCACTAAAGTGATAGTTCCATCAACCCACCTTAAATCAATAGGTATTGCCAAGGCACCACTGTTATTTTAAATAGCCTCACCAATAAATTACTAGTTTCCACCAGCGTTTAAATAATTAACACCCCTCCCTCACCCCACAATTAAATTAATAGCCTAAGCCCCCTCCACAATTAAGAGCTCTACAGCCACACTTACCTTCTTCCATCCAGTGCTGCAGAGGAAGACCCTTCTGTCTGTATCACTTGCTCCCAGCACACGTGGGAGAGTGTGCATGTCAGATGATGAGCTTCCCATGTATGACAAGATGTTAGCAGGGGAGGGGGGAGGATAGTAACAGATTAGTATAATCCATGGCTGCTTACTCTAAGGTGGCTGGTCATGGGGTGGTGCCAGCCACCAGGAAGCATACCCTGCCCCAGCCAAGGAATACAGTGGTCAGGGGTGGGAGGTAGGGTTATATATTGCATATATTCTCTGTTAGCTAGCCTGCCTTTCACTGCTGCCTACCACAAAAAAACGCACCACCATGTCATATTATTTCATTATCCTCCCATCCATGGCATCATTACAAAATTAATTTAAGTGCCAAGTTTGCCTCAATTCTTGCCAGCATGTCCAAATTCATGCCAGAATGCAGTATACAAGGCAACAGAAAACCTTAAATGGTGTTAAAAACTTAAATAGAATAGGCAGCTGCAATGTATGCTACTCCTCTGAACAAAACAAAAACACACAATGGTAGAGATGGATGAAAAAATTATATTTATAACTATGTGAATACATATTCAATATTCCGCATATTAAGTAATTAATCATGTGTAAGCAAGTGAGGGGAACAGGTGCCATCTTCTGGGGTAGACGGTAATGTATAGCAGAAGTTAAGTCATACAAGATCAAGCGTTTGGTGCAACTGGCCGCAGACAGGTTTATTAAGCAGAGAAATAAGATAACTTTAAAATAAACATCTTGCTGTCCGGCTCTATCTAAACACTTGTTACTCCTCGCTAATAAACTAAAATAAAACATAAGCAGTATCAGCACAGTTCACTTACAAGCAAATATCAGGCTTTTCTCCTACAGATATTATGTAGCCTGAGTCTCCAGGCAGTGAGAGACTGACTGACCTGAGCAGCAGCCTTTAACCAGCACTATTCAGGTGTCAGTCCTGATAGCCAGCAGATTCACAGGTAACCTGGAAGAACCGGTTAACAGGCCTAATGAATGGAGCCCGCCCTCTCTCTCCATCCATAAACCCAAGGGCCCTTTTCCGGCTTTTCAATTAAGCCTACAACCCTTCATCAAGCAGCTATAACAAAACAGACATTTTCCAGGGATTTTTAAAAGCAATAGGCTAGGAACCTAGATGAATTGTATCTGCCACCAGGAGCTAAACCACCCCCCTCCTCGTTCCGACCTAGGGGCCAGAGCATTTGTGGTCCCAAATCAGGAGACCCTAGACAATGCATCAGCATTGGCTAATTGTGTACCTGGACTATGTTCCACTGTAAACTTAAACTCTTTTAATGCAGAAACCATATTGTAACCCGGGAATTTTGGCTTTTAATTGTAGACGTCCATTTTAACAGGGACATGATCCGTCACTAGCTTCAACTGCCTTCCCAAAAGGTATATCTCATAGGGGCATATTCAATTCTTTATTTTTCCCGCCACGTTAAAACTATTATCGTTATTACAGTAATAGTTAGCTGGATTTCAGCTCGCGGCTCAGGGAGCTGCGAGCTGAAATCCAGTGAGAAAACTACCGTAATAACGTTTTTTTCTGCGCACTATTACCGTAATAATGGTAATAGTGCACGGGCCACGAGATTTTCGGCGTTTCCGCCAACAATTGAATATGCTCCACAGTGTCTAACGCCCACTTAATAGATAATGCTTCCTTCTCTACAATGGCATGCTTCCTTTTATGCTCATTGTGTTTTCTACTCCAATATATTATCAGGTGCACCTCCACATCTCTGGTTTGGAACAACACAACACCTACCCCTACATCTGAGGCATCTGTCTGCATCACAAATTCTTTTGAAAAATCTGGTGTTATTAATACAGGCTGCATACATAACGCTGTTTTTAATGCCAGAAAGGCTTCCTCTGGTTTCTAGTTCCACTTCACAATATTAGACTGCTTTCCCTTTGTAAGGTCTGATATTGGGACCACTGTGATGGCAAAATTATGGATGAACCACCAATAATACCCTGTGATCCCCAAAAAGGCTCTCACTTGTATTTTATTTAGAGGATGGAGTTTTGGATAGCCTCTATGCTATTCAACTGGGAATTAACCAAACCTCTTCCTATGGTAAAATCCAGGTGCCTAACCTCTTCCAACGCTAGGCAACACTTCTTTGGGTTGGAAGTTAGCCCTGCCTTTCTAAGTGAGTCTAGCACTGCTTGTAATCTATCTAGATGAGAGTCCCAATATGGACTGAGAATTACAACATCATCCAGATAGGCTGCTGCATACTGTCTGTGGGGTTTAAGCAACTTATCAATTGCATGCTGGAACATTGCAAGGACCCCATGTAACCCAAATGACAAGACTTTATATTAAAAGAGCCGTTCTGGAATAGAGAATGCTCTTTTTGCTTTTTGTGCATTGTGTCAATGGTATCTGCCAATAACCTTTTGTCAGATCAAGTGTGGTGAGGTATCTGGTTGTTCCTAGCCTTTCTATAAGCTCATTCAAATGGGGCAGGCGTCAAATGTGGACACTGCATTCAGCTTACGAAAGTCGTTACAAAAGCATAGGCTGCCATCTGGTTTCAGAATTAGCACTGTAGGGCTGGACCACTAACCGTTAGACTCTTCTATAACATAGCATTCTAACTTTTTTTACCTCTTTAGAAATAACCTCTCGTGGGCTTCGGGTATCCTAAATGATTTTAAGTTGACCTTGACCCCTGGTCCTGTAACTATGTTTTGTTTTATTATGGTGGTTCGGCTAGGTAGCTAAGAAAATACATCTCTGATTTTTTTTATTAACTCCTTAGCCTTGCTCTTTTGGGCTGCTGAAAGTGTCTTTGATACCACTACTTCAGGAATTAAAGGACGTTCAGTCATTAGTGGGCCCGGTTTAACTGCTAGTGCTAACCTATTCTTCCAGGGTTTTATTAGGTTCACATGGTAGATTTGCTCTGGTTTTGTTTCCCCCGGATGATACACTTTGGGGCATATTCAATTGTTGAATATCCTCGCCACGTTAAAACTATTACCGTTAGCTGGATTTCAGCTCGCGGTTCAGGGAGTTGCGAGCTGAAATCCAGCAAGAAAACTACCATAATAACGTTTTTTCCGCGCACTGTTACCGTAATAACAGTAATAGTGCGCGGACCGCGAGATTTTCGCTGTTTCCTTTGACAATTGAATATGCCCCTTCATGGTTAACCTCACTCACTTTTTCCCTGATTTCAAATGGACCCTGCCATTTGGCCAAAAATTTGCTATCTACTATGGACACCAGATTTAGAACTCTGTTCCTTGAGGTAAAGGTGCATACACAGGTTTTCCTATTATACACTGTGACAGGATGGACCTCCTATGCCACCCTGTCTGTTGTGTTGCTGGGAAACAGCTGGACCTGCCTTGCCACCATACCCATCCTTTTTTCCAAATGTGCCCTGTAACCGCAGTAGGAGGGTCTTTGCTGCTGCCACCACTGGACTACTTTGCAGCAACCAGAACAGCGTCCTTCTGGGTAACTCTGTGTATCCCCTAGCTGGTACACCTGGCCTGGTACCACTGATCTCTTGCCTTCAGATGACTGTTGCTGCGGATGATTCCCCCTGGCCTATCACACTGGCCAGAGCTGCAAGGTAGTGGACAAAGAATTGGTACTAGAATGCTGGGTCCCAACTTCAGAACAGCTGGATATCAGATTTGATAGGTCTAATCTGTGGTCACATGAATTACAGCAGGTAAGTAGGGTCAAAGGAGGTTCCTTAAGCTGATGTTTATTAGCTCAGGAAGTCCTGACAAGGACAGTTACATACATTTTGTTTTAACACCTTAACCAGCCTGTCCCTCATGTCTCACAAAATGTGAATTATAGCATGTACTTTTCATAGCCCTTGCTTTTGTTTCCCAACTCAACAAAATACAACTGCAGTGTCTAATTACATGTGGATAAGGGGACATTGTAGCTCATTGTAAATATGTATATTGATTATTGTATATTGTTGATATTGCAGTGAAGCTGTTATACATTGTTCTTAAAAAGAAGCCAGGTGGGTTATGGGTAAGGATGAGATTCCAGGATACAGGTGAGAGGGCTGTAGCTACATTCTCCACCTCCTTTCTCTACAGGAAGCAAGGAACAGCTGGGGACCCTGTGATATCACAAAGTAGTGTAATGGGTTAATTTTAGAAGGGGCTGACTGCTACCTTATCTTTGGAGGTGGGGAAAGGCATGTTCGGTGGCTTGCCTTTGCCACGTTTCTTTTGCCACATCCAGCAACCCTCTAGGGTGTCTCCCATATAGTATATCAAAAGAAGAATACCCTGTAGAGGATGCAGGAACTTCTCTAATGGCCAGTAACAAAAATGGAAACAAATAGTCCCAGTTTTTCCCATCTCTGTCTACAAATTTTTTGAGCATGGTTTTTAAGGTTTTGTTGACTCTTTCCACCAAACTATCAGTCTGGGGTTAATACAGTGATGTCCTTAGATGAGTGACAATTTACACATTTCTTTCATGATTCTAAACATGAAGAGGTGCCTTGGTCAGTCAGAATTTCTTTAGGCATTGCTACGCGGCTGAAAACATATATCAATTCTCTAGCTATCATCTAGCCATTATCTTTAGCTATCATCTTGGCACAAGAGGATGGCTTCGGGATAGCAGGTAGCATAATCCATTTATTACAATGATATTCTGATGCCCTCAAGCAGACTTTAGCAAAATCCCAACATGGTCCATGGCTATCATGTCAATCAGGACTTCTATAATAGGCATGGGCACTAGTGGGCTCTTGAAATGGGGTCTGGGAGCATGCAGGGCCATCTTAACAACATTATAGGCCCCAAGGCAAAGCAGTGCACCGGGGCCCCTACATATATATAAATATATATATATATAGATGTATAGAGATACAGATATAGATATATAGAGATAGAGATAGATATATGTACTTGCTCAGTGACCCTTGAAGGTTTTTTTTGCAGGTTTTTTTCTTTTGCAGGATTATTTATTCTAATTAAGAGCCCTGCCTATGGGGCCCCCTTGCCTGTGGGGCCCCCGGGCACCTGCCCATCGTGCCCAATGGAAAAGATGGCCCTGGGAGCATGATACTGACACTCGGGACAGGAAAAACAGTAATCAGATACCTCTTTATACAACCTTGGCCAAAAGAACCACTGTAAGTCTCTTTCAGGGTTTTTTTCTGCCCCTAAGTGTCCTGCTATGATGTGACCATGAGCTAAGTGTAAAACCGTTCTCCTATATTAGCGGGGAACTACCAGTTCTTCTATCACATCCTCAACCCTTTTCATCATTTGGTACAGAAGTTCATTAAGAATAGCCATGTGTGGGTACACGAGCCTGTCATCAGGTTCTACTGGCTTTCCATCAATGACTTTCCCATTTTCTATGGCTTTCATTAGAGTTGGGTCTTTTAAATGCTCTGACTCACACAGTTCTTTCCTCACCTCAAAGTCAGGCATACTTTCAGCTCTGTCTATAGCATCACCTGCCCCCATACGAGGTGTCTAAGTTTGGTCCTAATTGATCATTATTTCACCAGCCATACTAGCAAATGGAAATGGCTTCATGAGTTCATAGGACACACCCACTTTTGGCGGACCATCAGTGCTGTCAAGCAGCTAATTACCTTTCTCACCTAAGAGCATACGGGATTCCCATAACTTCCAAAAATGGGGAAAATCTCTCCTTATTAAAGCATCATGCACCAAGGAAGGAACCAACCCGACTTTTACAGCAGATGAACCACAAGAGGTCTCAATGTTCACATTGGCAGTGACATAGTGCTGGGTGTCATAATAATTTCACTTCCTGATTCGAACAATGCCTACATCTGGGTGCCCTCCATTTGAATTGCAGATATCTGTTTTTCTGGCTCTGCCAGTGGTAAAACAGTACAGGCTAACCTGGCAAAGAAAAACATTCTGCGACATTCAAAAGCAGCATCACATTGCATGGGCTCTTGGATAAGCGGACAACATGTCCTGGCATAACACATTTAAAACATTTAAGCACATATTTATCAAGTCTTTTGTGTGGGGAGGACCTCTAGTCCCACTGCCAGCAGTTTCTTCACTTTTTAGGGCTCTTACCCACCCAGCACCAATTTCCCCTGGAACGGTCGTGCCAGCTTCTGCTGAAGTGCGCTGTCATGGGTCTAGGGGCTGTTCCGGTGTAACCAATTCCCCTCACAAGATACCTCTCCACCATCTCAATCAACTTGTCAGCAGTCATGGATGGTAAAGACTGCTACATGACTACTGTTTCCACCATCTGTGGACCGGTTAATGTCTCGGGCTGTAAACACTTCTTGGTCAGGTGGATGAGGTTGTGCATTTGTGAACGAGGAGGCTTGTCTGAGGAATAAACCCAGCGGTGCTCTTGTTGCGTCTGAATCGACAGTGTAACTCAATGTTTCCAATTTTACTTTCTCATAGTCTGCAGTGCTCAAATCAAATTAGGCTTTTTGAGGTTCTCCAGCCAGAAAAGGTTCCAACAGGACGGCCCACTGTTCTTTGGGCCAAACTTCATGGTCTGCGGTTCTTTCAAAGGTAGTAACATATGCCTCCACATCATCAGCCACAATCATTTTTTGCAGAAAGTGACTAGCTTGTATGGTACTGTAGCTAGACACTGAACTGGAGGCCATAATTTTAGCCACTGCTGTCACCTGTTGTACCACATTGTGATGAGCCACTGTAGCCCACAGCAAGGCCTTAACAATGTCTTCCATGTGTCCTGGGTTTTCCTGCAATTTTGTAGCCAGAAAATGTCACGTTGTAAACAGTCTGCAGAGTATCACTCCTGCTATGTTATTTTCTAAGCCGACACAGGCCTGCTGCAGCTCTCAGATCTTTTTGCAAGCTTTTTCTCCACCAAGTTGTAAGCAAGTGAGGGGAACAGGTGCTGTCTCCCTGGGTAGACAGTAATGTTTAGCAGCAGATAAGTCACACAAGATCAAGCGTTTGGTGCAACTGTCTTCAGACATTTTTATTAAGCAGAGAAATAAAAGAAAACTTCAAAATAAACACCTTGTTGTAACTAAACATTTGCACTCACCATGTACAGACTGGGGTGCAAGAGGGGGTTGCCCACATTGTATAGACCCATCCCAGTCTGTACATGGTGAGTGCAGAGGATCTATGTCTGTTTTTGTTTATACAATGTAAGTCCCATCACTCTTGCACCCCATTCTTTACATTAATTAATTCCAACTTGTGTCAGGTGAGTCCCAGGTCTCCCATGGCTGCTAGTGCTAGGGAAAGACTTGCCTTTAAAAGCTGTGTGCAGGTAAGCTTTAATCCCAGATAAAATAGCATAGCATTTGATCATGTTAGGACTGACCAGATTGGGAAGAGTTTGGTGTGAGTTGGTCAGCTTAACATACATTGCAATGTGTGGAACTAACATTCCCTGTTATTAATATAGAACAGTATTTAGTACAGCATTAATTATGTGTTTGGAGAGTGCATAGTATCCCTGTTTTTGTCTAACTAAACATTTGTCACTCCTGACTAATAAACTAAAATAAAACATAAGCAGTATCAGCACAGTTCATTTACAGGTAAATATCAGGCTTTTCTCCAACAGCCCCTGTCCCCAGGCAGTGAGAGCCTGACTGACCTGAGCAGCACCATTCAGGAGCAACTCCTGATTACCAGCAGGTTCACAGGTAACCTAGAAGACCCATTTAATAGGCTTAATAGATGGAGCCCACTCTTTCTCCTTCTTCCATAAACCCCAGGACCCTTTTCCAGCTTTTCAATCAAGCCTACAAACCTGCAAGCAAGCAGCTTACACAACACAGGGGTTTTTAAAAGTAGCATGTTAGAAACCTAGGTGAAATGTATCTGCCACCATGTACTAAAACAGTGACATTGTAATTCAATAAGCTAAATATATAATATATAATTTAGGCCTGTTTTTCCATTTCACATTACCAATATTATTCCAATCAAAATAAATCAACCTGTGCTAGCTCAACTTCAAGTCAATTAGAGAAATACAGGTCTAGTGAACATTTATTGTTAATAATTACTGAAGCCAACACCAGGTTTTCACAGATATGCATCTGCCAGTTATTAGGGACCAGATAATGTCCAGTGAAAAACGCAAGTGCCCTGCACTTGACTGTTTGGCTCCATATGACAAGAACCTCCACCATTCAGTGAACAGTGGACGGTCAGTGCAAACTCAAAGGGCCAGCCAGGAAGCTGGGGGCAGACTGTATAAAGCCTGGGAGCCAGTCAGGGAGATGGGGGCAGGTTCATGTAAAGTAGACTATGGTGGGTGATCTGGACTCCAGACCAGCTGTAAAGCAACGGGCATGGTGTATGGTGTTACAACCTCTTAATCTAATCCATACCTGAACTGCACTTTTTAGCCATGTTGTTATCAGGAAGTATCAGTGATGGAACTATAACATCTCCTTGAAAAATACTTCAGGGGTTAAATTCTACCTCCACAGGGAACACTCAGGAGTTGAGTGAATTAAGCTATGATTGTTTCTGTTTGCTCCCTATTGTCCACTAGTGAGCTCTACAGGCAGCCAGGAGCCAGACCCAGCAGGGGTGACCTGAGGGAAGACACCTGGGGCGGTAGGGGAGGTGGCTGGATACTGTGAGAAGCCCACCGATCGAGACTTTTTGCAACTCCTCTGGGCAGGCAGTTAACAAGGTGGTATTAGGACGTGATAAAAAAAAGGATACCATGGCGCCTGGACATGTATGTGACTGACTTGGGCCAAGAGGTGATTCTCTGCCAGAGATGTGCTGTGTCCATCTCACTGGATTTATTTGAACTGATTTCCTCACTTATTGGACCTGCTATCTTTAAGGGCCTGTGCTGTATTTAATCCTGTTCTGCAGAATAAATCATCCTTCTATTTTTCCTCTAATACCGTGTCTAAATGATTTGGGAATCACGTATCTTCACACCAGCCATTACGAATATTACATGGGCCAGAGCTGGCCCCATAAGTGACAGCCAGCACTTCTTAATAAAAGAAAAATGTCCAATTCCCACGCATAGTATTCTTTTGTTCAGCGTGGTTACTTTTTCTGGATACCCTCTAGAATGTGTGCATAATATAGGAAATGTGACCACACTGATTGCTCCAGTCTTCAGTGGACAGTTTCGGAAAATGCAGGTAATGCAATCTACTGGGTGTGACCGTGCATACCAATAGGAAGCTATTTTTCCACGCAATCACTCTTCTCACCTACAGTCCAGCTCTGATTGGTCTACCCCCACCTAATCACTACTGTAAGGCCCCAATGAGAAACCTGTGCCCAGTTACTTTTTACCTGCCCAACCTCTTGTTACCCAACAGTGTAAATATGTCCAGAGCTGGAGCAACCGCCAGAGACCGCAGCAACGTCCAATTAATATTCGAGTGCAAAGGACACTTATGACAGCTTACAATTTCAGGGGTGGAACGGGATGGGGAAAGGGTGGATGCACATAGTAATGTAAAGGCATTCCCAGCAAGATACGTATGATTCAAGCTCCAGCACACGTATTGGTGCATACCCTACTCTGTTTTTCAGATAAAAGGTTTGCACCTACTCAAGATCAAGTCTTTCTCACAGATGATGGTGATGACCAAAGTTGAGTGTTCCTCAACTATTAGGGGAATTCAGTAATCACCTGCTCACACTTATCTCATTATATAACACTATATTAGACTGACAAAAAGAGATTACTATGGTGCCACTTCGTCAAACTATTTGTGCATTTTTGCTGACAGTGGAATGCTGTTATATTATATCAGATGTTAGCTATATAATATACATTATATTAGATGATTTTTTTACCAGAGAGGTAGGTGCATTCTTTATATTTTACATTCACTGTATACTTGTGTGAATGTTTCAAATTGTCTCTGCTTTTTAAATCATTTTCATACATTTTTAACATAGTAATGTCACACAACTACGAATGTTTATCTGTGTTAAAATGTTATGTGACACTTGCATATATTTTCTTTGCGGTTGTGTGCTTTAATAGCTTTTAAAAGTCATCTACTATGTAGAAGCATACATTTATAATGTGTGTGTTAGGAACCCCTCCAGCCGGCACAACACAACCCGGAATCTACTCTGCCAATCAGATGTTCACTGGAGCCCCTGATGGTGAGGACAGACTGGGCCGCAGACTGACAGAGGGTCGTGAAGTGTGTACCGGCTGGGGAGAACCCAGGCAAGCGGAGTGAGGTCCAGGCAGAGGTCAAGGGCCGGCAGCAGACAACAGTATCGATAAGCAAGCTGAGGTCAGGGATCACAGGCAGATAGCAGAAACGGTAAACAGGCCAGAGATCAGGGTCACAGGAAACACAAGCGAAGTCCAATTCAAAGCCAAAGGTCATACACGGGAAATCAGTAGCGGTATCAAAATACAGGAACAGGAACAAGCAGGTCAGCAGACTGGAGCAAAGAAGCTATAACCGGCAATGAGGCAGCAGACCTCATTGCCTTAAATACAAATACAGACCAATCAGGAGTAGGATACACTGCTGCAGACTAATTGCTCCTACAGATCAGGGCCAATCAGGGCTTGTCCCTGAAATACACAGATGCAGGTTAATGCCTGTAAATCAGACCTCAGATTAATCAGCCCACATGCTGCCTGTCATGCGCATGCGCCCGCCTACCGCCGGGACGCAGCGCTATAGTAGAGGCGTTGCCATGGTGACGGCCGGGCAGGAATAGGAAATGACGTCCCGGTCCTCAAGGTGACGGCCGGGATGCTGGGGCGCATGAGAAGCGAGCCACGGTGGCTGTGAGTACCGCCGCGGCTCGTAACAGTACCCCCCTCTTGAGGAGAGATCAAGGAACCCCCGACACCCAGGTTTTCTTGGAAATTTGCTGAAGAACTCCTTCAGGTGTTTGGGAGCATGGAGTTGTCTCCGCGGAACCCAAGAGTGTTCTTCTAACCCGCGGTTCCTCCACTGTACCAGAAAGTGCACCTGCCCTTGCACTTTTTTAGAATCAAGGATTCTTTGAACCACGAATCTTTGTGGCCCGCTGGAACCTCTCCCAGGCACACTAGAAGACTGGGCTTGACCAGGGTATAGTACCGGCTTCAACAGCGAACAGTGAAACGTGTTGGGGATCCTCAACGAGCCCGGAATTTTTAACCTAGGATTCACCTGCTTGATGATGAGAAACGGCCCGATGAACTTAGGACCCACCTTCTCACAAGACTGTTTGAGCCTGATATTTTTTGTAGACAGCCACACTTTCTGGCCAACCTTAAGGGAGCAGATGGTACGGTGTCGGTCCGAATTTTTTTTTGCAACAAGTGAGGCTTGTCTCAATGATGAGTGTGCTTTCCTCCAGATAACTCTGAGATCCCTGGCAGTGGAGCGGATCTCCCGGATACCAACGGACTGAAGTGAATACAAGAAGTTAGATCTGGGGTGAAAACCGTAATTACAAAAAAACTGAGAAATTTTGGTAGATGAGTGACAGGAGTTGTTACAGGCAAATTCCGCCCAGGGCAACAAGGAGGACCAGTTATCATGGAATTCTGATGTGTAGCATCTTAAAAATTGCTCTAGGGTCTGGTTAACCCTTTCGGTTTGCCCGTTAGACTGAGGGTGGTATGCGGATGACAAGCTGACTTTAATTCCGAGTAGGGTACAGAAGGATCTCCAGAATTGTGCAATGAATTGTGATCCACGATCGGAAACGATATCAGAAGGAAGTCCATGGAGACGGAAAATATGTTGTATGAAGAGGATGGCTAGATCTCGAGCAGTAGGAAGCCGGGTTAGTGGAATGAAATGTGCCATTTTGCTGAAGCGGTCTACCACGACCCAAATGGTATTGTGTCCCGCAGAAGGTGGTAAATCAACGATAAAGTCCATGGACAAATGTGTCCAAGGTTTTGCAGGTGCGGTCAATGGAACTAACTGACCTACTGGGTGAGTCCTGGGAACTTTGTTCCTGGCACAAACTTCACAAGACAAGACGTGACTCTTGACGTCGGCAGACAGTAATGGCCACCATACAGTACGGGAAAGGATTTCCAATGTTTTGAAGACTCCAGGGTGTCCTGCAGACTGACTATTGTGTGCTTCGGCAAGGACTACCTTTCTTAAATGAACAGTAACAAACAAGTATCCTACCGGAGTATTGTCAGGAGCCAACCTCTGGAACCTTTGTAAGGTACAGCTCAAATCTTGAGTTAATCCGGCATGGATTATAGACACAGGAACAATAGGTTCTGGGCTAGTGACCTGAGCATGATGTGCCAGGAAACTTCTGGACAGAGTGTCCGCTTGAATATTCTTAGAACCAGGACGATAGGTGATATAAAGTTAAACCGAGTGAAGAACAGCAACCAACGAGCCTGTCGGGTGTTCAGACGTTTGGCTGACTGTATATATTGCAGATTCTTACGATCCGTTATAACGGAGATCTGGTGTGCAGCGCCTTCCAACCAGTGTCGCCATTCTTCAAAGGCCCATTTAATTGCCAGCAATTCTCGGTTTCCCACGTCATAGTTGGTTTCTGCTGAGGAAAACTGACGGGTAAAAAAGGCACATGGATGTAAGCGGTGGGTCTGGGAATCTTTTTGTGACAAGATGGCCCCAGCACCGACATCAGAGGCATCTACCTCAAGAATAAACGGTACCTTAGGATCTGGGTGTCACTCACCAGACTGTGAGTGCTTCTTCCCGTGTGTTTAGGAACCGTGGCCGTCCACCATCCTGAGGGTCTGCGCATGTGCAGCCCTTTCAAACCTTCAGTACCTGTTCCTTTTAGTTAATTGGCTGATCAGGCAACACTCCCTATTTAAAGCACCTGTTGTCTATACCTCGTTGCCTGATCTTGGAGTCTCATTCCCCATGAGCCTCTGAAGGTGTTCCTGTGTTTCCTCGTGTATTCAGCCCAGCTGATTCCTGTGGTTCCCAGACCACTTCAACTCTCCTGTGGTTTCCAGACCACTTCAACTCTCCTGTGGTTTCCAGACTACTTCAACTCTCCTGTGTTTCATCGTGACTGCACCTGCTGATTCCTATCCGCTACCTCCGTGTACCTGCAGTGTCCTGCTTGCCGCTACCCTTCATTTCTACTCGTGTCTGCAGCCAGCTGATCCGCTCTCCGTGCTTCTACAGTGTTCCTGCTTGTGTCAACTCGCCTGTCTGCATTGGATCAACGCTCCGCTGCTGTCCTCTGCTTGGATACCGCTTCTACTCTTCAGTGATCTTCCGGTGACCAGTCCTATATACTACGGCTTCCTGAGTATTGTTCCATCGTTGCTGGTCTACCTACCTGTGCGCTGCACCTACTTGGATTCCGCTTCCATTTCCCTGGGACTTCGCATCCTGCCGGCCTCCTGCCGCTCAGGTATCTCTGCACTCCCTTCTGACAGCCTGCTCTTCTGAACCACGGTATGCATACTTATCATTGACTGTACTCGTGTACTGCATACCTTGCTGGACTGAGTTGTTCTTCTCTGAAGTTGCCTATCCTCTGAGACTATTGCCATCATTTGACTGTGTTACCTTTTAGTCTGGATAGTTCCTGAGACTTTGTATATTTGTGCAGTGCTGCTCTGTTATTACTACTTTGTGCAAATCATCGTGGGATCAAGTTCAGTGTGCCCGTGTATACTCTGCATTACTTTTATCTCCCCGTGCTCCTCCTCACATATATATTTCAGTGGTACAACTTGCTAGAGGCAGACCACTGATTCCTGTTTCAGTATCCTTCCATATAGCAGTGGTACAACTTGCTAACGCAGACCACTGACTTCCCGGATACCTTCACGTGGATTCCGTTCCCTCACCTAGACAGCGGTACAACTTGCTAAACGCAGACTGCTGACTTCCATCACCTCCTCGTTGCTTCTGGACATTCCTCCTCACTATAGCAGTGGTACAACTTGCTACCGCAGACCACTGACTACCCTCACGTTTCCTTTGTCCATTCAGTTCCTCGTGTACTTCTGCCTATATATTACCAGTGCTGCTAGTCATAGACTTTCCACGAGCATTCTCTACCATCTGCTGTCTCCTGTTCCGTGATCACCCCGCTACCAGAGTACCATATTACCATCTATACTGCTCTGGTAAGTCCATCATCTGGTGATCCCTGGGTAAAGACTCCTAGTGTCCGTGACAGTAAGATCAGGCCATGACAGACCCAGATTCGGAACCTACAGCTAAAGAGATGCTGCAGCATCTGGTTACCCATGTGGAGCAACAGGATGCTCGCCAACAGCTGTTACTACAATGTTACCAGGCGTTAGCCTCCCAAGGAACATCTGGACAGAATGTTACAGCTAATGTTGAAGCTCCTGTGCTTTCCTCCGTTTCCCCAGTGCCATCCCAGGTGTCTACGGCTTCCACGCTTCACTTGCCTACTCCGTCAAAGTAGGATGGAGACCCCAAAACTTGTAGGGGTTTTCTCAATCAATGCTCAGTTCATTTTGAGCTCCAACCTCAAAATTTTTCTACCCATCGTTCCAGAGTGGCCTATCTTATTTCATTGTTTTCTGGACAAGCTCTGGCTTGGGCTTCCCCTCTTTGGGAGAGGAACGATCCAGTATTACAAGATAGTGCCAAATTTATTTCTATGTTCCGAAGTGTATTAGATGAACCAGGCCGTGTAATCTCCGCTGCTTCCAGCATTCTCCGTTTACGTCAGGGTTCTCGTACAGTAGGCCAGTACGTCATTCAATTTAGGATATTAGCCTCTGAACTTCAGTGGAACACTGAAGCATTAATTGCCGCCTTCTGGCAGGGGCTCTCCGATAAAATTAAAGATGCACTGACTACCCAAGAGCTACCTACGTCATTAGAAGATTTGATTTCCCTCTGCCATCGTGTAGACATGAGGTTTCGTGAAAGGGAATCTGAAAAAACAACTTCAGTTAAAGCACCTCTTCGCTCAACCCCTCAACTTCGTCCAGCTTCATCTCCTGTGATCCCCATGGAGATAGGACGTTCCAAATTAACTTCTGAGGAGAGGAACCGAAGTGTAAAGAATAGACTTTGTATCTATTGTGCTGATTCCACACATATGCTCAATTCTTGCCCTAAGAAATTGGAAAATGCCAGGCCCTAACTAGTTTTGGAGAGGTGAAGTTAGGGTCCCTGGAGTCCTCTCCATGTGCTACGAAATCAAAAGTCTGCGCTTTTGATGTTACGATTTCCTTTGCTACCAAATCCTTTGAGTCCCAAGCACTGATTGATTCTGGAGCAGCAGGAAATTTCATTTCTAAATCCCTAGTGAATCAATGGTCCCTACCAGTGATTACTTTGAAAACACCGTTTACTGTGACTGCTATAGATGGATCACGTCTCATCAATGGTCTCATCACCCAGAATACGTCCCCAGTAACGCTTCAGATTGGTGTGCTACACCATGAAGAGATTTCGTTTTTAATTCTTCCTGTTACAACAAGTCCGATTGTTTTAGGCCTTCCATGGCTTCAATGTCATTCTCCCCAGATTGACTGGCGCACTCCTCAAGTTACGTCTTGGGGAGCTGAATGTCATCATCGTTGTCTTTCCCAAGTCATTCCTCTGAAAATACAGCAATCTTCCATCTCATCTTCCTCACCGGGACTTCCTACTCAGTATGCTTCATTTGCCGATGTTTTTGATAAAGCTCAGTCTGAACGTCTTCCTCCTCATCGTTCATGGGATTGTCCGATCGATCTTCTACCTGGCAAGACTCCTCCTAGGGGTCGGGTGTGTCCACTTTCGTTACCTGAAACTCAAGCTACATCTGAATACATCCGAGAGAATCTCCAGCGAGGTTTTATTCGACCTTCCACCTCTCCCGCTGGAGCCGGGTTCTTTTTCGTAAAAAAGAAGGATGGATCACTACGCCCCTGCATAGATTTTCGTGGACTTAACGCCATTACTATTAAAAATCGGTATCCCATTCCTCTGATTACTGAGTTATTTGATCGCATTAAGGGAGCTCGGATCATTACCAAGTTGGATCTTCGTGGTGCCTATAATTTAATTAGAATCCGGTCCGGTGACGAATGGAAGACAGCTTTCAACACCAGAGATGGGCATTATGAATATTTAGTAATGCCTTTCGGGTTATGTAATGCCCCCGCTGTTTTCCAGGGCTTCATTAATGAGATCTTTCGGGACTTGTTATATGTATGTGTCGTTGTCTACCTGGACGACATATTGATCTTTTCACAGGACCTGCCTTCTCATCACCAACATGTGGCAGAGGTTCTTTCCAGACTCCGGAAAAATTAATTATTCTGCAAACTAGAAAAATGTTCATTCGAGTTGCCCCAGATTTCATTTTTGGGTTATATTGTCTCCGGAGTTGGTCTGCAAATGGATCCAGAAAAGGTGAATGCTGTGTTACATTGGCCTCAGCCAACTACTCTTCGTGCCATTCAGCGTTTTTTAGGTTTTGCCAATTACTATAGACGCTTCATTCAAGACTTCTCGTCCATTGCATCTCCTATTGTGGCCCTATGTCACTCACCGGACTGTGAGTGCTTCTTCCCGGACATTTAGGGACCGTGGCCGTCCTCCATCCTGAGGGACTGCGCATGCGCAGCCCTTTCTAAACCTTCAGTGTATGTTCCTTTAACTTAATTGGCAGATCAGGCAACACTCCCTATATTAAGCACCTGTGGTCAACACCACGTTGCCTGATCTTGGAGTCTCATTCCCCATGAGTCTCTGAAGGTGTTCCTGTGTTTCCTCGTTTATTCAGCCCAGCTGATTCCTGTGGTTTCCAAACCACTTCTACCTCTGTGGTTTCCAAACTACTTCTACTACTGTGGTTCCCATACCACAGCTACCCCTCTGTGTATCATCGTGACTGTGAGCTGATTCCTATCCGCTGCCTCCGTGCACTACAGTCTTCTAACCACTTCAACTCTACCGTGTATTATTGGGACTGTTAGCTGATGCCTATCCGCTGCCTCCGTGCACTACAGTCTTCCATCCACATCCACTCACCTGTTCATCATCGTGACTGTTAGCTGATTCCTATCCGCTGCCTCCGTGCACTACAGTCTTCAACCTGCAACTCGTCTGTGTTTCATCATCGTGACTGTTAGCTGATTTCTATCCGCTGCCACCGTGCACTACAGTCTTCAACCTGCAACTCGTCTGTGTTTCATCATCGTGACTGTTAGCTGATTCCTATCCGCTGCCTCCGTGCACTACAGTCTTCAACCTGCAACCCGTCTGTGTTTCATCGTGACTGTTTGGCTGATTCCTATCCGCTGCCTCTGTGCGCTTCAGTCTTCAGTTCTTGTCAACTCTCCCGTGTTTCCTTGAGACTGCTGCCACTATTGCTACCCGCTACTCTCCGTGATCAACAGTTCCAGTTCAACTCTGCTCTCCCGTGTCCCATCGTTACTGCACCTGCTGGTTGCTATCGGCTACCTCCGTGTTTCCGCAGAGACCCGCTGCTGCTACTCCTCAGCGCTACTCATCCATCTACTGCTGATCCGCTCTCCACGCTTTCCTGTGTTCCCTGCTGGTCTACCTACCTGTGCGCTGCACCTACTAGACCACCGCTTCACCCATCCAGGGACTTTGCATCCTGCCGGCCTCCTGCCGTTCAGGTATCTCTGCACTCCTGTCTGACTGCCTGCTTCTGAACCACGGTATGCATACTTCTCATTGACTGTGCTGTGTATTGCATACCTTGCTGGACTGTGTTGGTTCTCCTCTGGAGTTTGCTATCCGCTGAGTCTATTGCCATCATTGACTGTGTTATCTCGTGCTGGATTACTTCAAGAGACTTTCTATATTGGCAGTGCTGTTGAGTCATATATACATATATATTGTGCATATTACTGTGGATCAAAGTTAAGGTGCCCGTGTATATCTTGTGTTGCAGTCTCTCCCCGTGCACCTCCTCACATATATATTCAGTGGTACAACTTGCTAGTGGCAGACCACTGACCCCTGTTTCCAGTTTCACCTGTTCCAGTATCCTCTCACATAGCAGTGGTACAACTTGCTAACGCAGACCACTGACTCCCCGGATACCTCCACTTGGATTCCATTCCTTCACTCTGACAGCGGTACAACTTGCTATCCGCAGACCGCTGACTCTCATCACCTCCTCGTTTCTGTTGGACATTCCTCCTCACTATAGCAGTGGTACAACTTGCTACCGCAGACCACTGACTACCTTCATGTGTCCTTTGTCCATACAGTTCCTCGTGTATTATTACCATCATATTGCCAGTGCTGCTAGTCATAGACTTTCCTGAGCATCTCATCATCCGCTATTTCCTGTTCCGTGATCACCCTGCTACCAGAGTACCATATTACCACCTATACTGCTCTGGTAGGCCTATCACCTGGTGATCCCTGGGTAAAGACTCCTAGTGCCCGTGACACCCTAACTCGTAAAGGGGCCAACACTAAGCAATGGTCATCTGAGGCTCTCCAAGCCTTTCAATTTCTTAAAGAGTCCTTCTCCTCTGCTCCCATTCTTCGACAGCCTGATGTGACACTTCCCTTCTTCCTAGAAGTAGATGCCTCTAATGTTGGCTTAGGAGCCATTCTCTCCCAACGATCGAAGCAACAAAAATTCCATCCTTGTGCCTTTTACTCTCGGGGTCTCCTGCCTGCGGAGAGGAATTACACTATCGGGGACAAGGAGTTGCTGGCTATCAAAGTAGCATTAGAGGAGTGGAGATACTTGTTGGAGGTAGCTCGTCACCCTGTGACGATTTTCACGGATCATAAAAACTTGTCATATCTACAGTCTGCCCAATGCTTGAATCCTCGTCAAGCAAGATGGTCTCTTTTCTTTTTTCGTTTCGAATTAATCATAACCTTCAAACCAGCTGCCAAGAACAAGAAAGCTGACGCTCTATCCCGAGCTTTTGTGACGTCCTCTGACGTTGAAGAGGTTTCCAACCACTCTATACTAGACCCCAAATGTATTTCGCTGGCTGCTTCTTCCACTAAAGTGCTACCATTTGGGAAGACCCTCGTGCCTCCTACTCTTAGGAGGAAAATCCTTTCGTGGTTCCACTCTTCTCGTTTTTCTGGACATGCTGGTGAACGCAAGACCTTTGAGATTCTCTCTCGAAGTTACTGGTGGCCCTCGATGAGGAGAGACGTCAAAGAGTCTGTAGCTGCTTGTGAATTGTGTTCTCAGTTTAAGACCTCCCGCAGAACCCCAGCGGGTTTGCTTCAACCACTACCCATTCCATCCGAGCCCTGGACCCATATTAGTATGGACTTTGTTACTGACCTTCCGCCTAGTAAAAATTGTAATACTATTTGGGTAGTGGTAGACAGATTTTCGAAGATGGCTCATTTTGTCCCTTTGTCTGGTTTGCCTTCCTCTTCTACTCTGGCTGAGCATTTCGTCAAGGAAATCTTTCGTATTCATGGATGTCCGTCTGAGATTGTGTCAGATAGAGGAGTACAATTCGTTTCCAGATTCTGGCGGGCCCTTTGTAAAACCTTGGGCATACGATTAGCACTCTCATCTTCCTACCATCCTCAATCAAACGGACAAACTGAAAGGGTCAATCAAGATCTTGAGACCTTTATAAGGATGTTCTCATCAGCCAATCAAGACAACTGGGTAGAATTGCTTCCTTGGGCTGAATTCGCTCATAACAACATGTACCATGAGTCATCTTCCAAAACTCCATTCTTTGTGGTTTACGGTCACCATCCGTCTTTTCCGGAATTTCCTGCCCTCCCTCCCACCCAAGTTCCTGCTGTAGAGACTATTTGTCAGACCTTCAAAAATATTTGGTCTCAGGTCAAAACCTGTTTAAAGAAGACTTCTGCCAAATATAAGTCTTTTGCAGATAAGAAGAGGCGGGCTATTCCACCACTGAAAATTGGAGATCGGGTCTGGTTATCTACCAAAAATATTCGTTTGAAGGTCCCATCTATGAAATTCGCTCCCCGTTTTATTGGTCCATATAGGATCATTCAAGTGATAAATCCAGTTTGTTTCAAGCTTCTACTTCCTAAGAATCTTCGTATTTCCAACGCCTTCCATGTGTCCTTGCTCAAACCTCTCATCATCAACCGTTTCTCGGTCCCTCCTTCAGCACCTCAGCCAGTTCAAGTTCATCAGGAGGAAGATTTCGAGATTACTCATATATTGGACGCAAAAATTTCGTGAGGAGTTCTTCGTTTCCTCGTTCATTGGAAGGGCTTTGGTCCTGAGGAGCGTTCATGTATCAAAGCTGAAGATCTCAATGCTCCAGCTCTTCTTGAGAAGTTTTATTCCAAATATCCGGACAAGCCCGGTTCCAGGTGTTCTGTGCCCACCTTTAAAAGGGGGGGTACTGTCACTCACCAGACTGTGAGTGTTTCTTCCCGTGTGTTTAGGAACCGTGGCCGTCCACCATCCTGAGGGTCTGCGCATGTGCAGCCCTTTCAAACCTTTAGTGCCTGTTCCTTTTAGTTAATTGGCTGATCAGGCAACACTCCCTATTTAAAGCACCTGTTGTCTATACCTCGTTGGCTGATCTTGGAGTCTCATTCCCCATGAGCCTCTGAAGGTGTTCCTGTGTTTCCTCGTGTATTCAGCCCAGCTGATTCCTGTGGTTCCCAGACCACTTCAACTCTCCTGTGGTTTCCAGACCACTTCAACTCTCCTGTGGTTTCCAGACTACTTCAACTCTCCTGTGTTTCATCGTGACTGCACCTGCTGATTCCTATCCGCTACCTCCGTGTACCTGCAGTGTCCTGCTTGCCGCTACCCTTCAGTTCTACTCGTGTCTGCAGCCAGCTGATCCGCTCTCCGTGCTTCTACAGTGTTCCTGCTTGTGTCAACTCGCCTGTCTGCATTGGATCAACGCTCCGCTGCTGTCCTCTGCTTGGATACCGCTTCTACTCTTCAGTGATCTTCCGGTGACCAGTCCTATATACTACGGCTTCCTGAGTATTGTTCCATCGTTGCTGGTCTACCTACCTGTGCGCTGCACCTACTTGGATTCCGCTTCCATTTCCCTGGGACTTCGCATCCTGCCGGCCTCCTGCCGCTCAGGTATCTCTGCACTCCCTTCTGACAGCCTGCTCTTCTGAACCACGGTATGCATACTTATCATTGACTGTACTCGTGTACTGCATACCTTGCTGGACTGAGTTGTTCTTCTCTGAAGTTGCCTATCCTCTGAGACTATTGCCATCATTTGACTGTGTTACCTTTTAGTCTGGATAGTTCCTGAGACTTTGTATATTTGTGCAGTGCTGCTCTGTTATTACTACTTTGTGCAAATCATCGTGGGATCAAGTTCAGTGTGCCCGTGTATACTCTGCATTACATTTATCTCCCCGTGCTCCTCCTCACATATATATTTCAGTGGTACAACTTGCTAGAGGCAGACCACTGATTCCTGTTTCAGTATCCTTCCATATAGCAGTGTTACAACTTGCTAACGCAGACCACTGACTTCCCGGATACCTTCACCTGGATTCCGTTCCCTCACCTAGACAGCGGTACAACTTGCTAAACGCAGACCGCTGACTTCCATCACCTCCTCGTTGCTTCTGGACATTCCTCCTCACTATAGAAGTGGTACAACTTGCTACCGCAGACCACTGACTACCCTCACGTTTCCTTTGTCCATTCAGTTCCTCGTTTACTTCTACCTATATATTACCAGTGCTGCTAGTCATAGACTTTCCACGAGCATTCTCTACCATCTGCTGTCTCCTGTTCTGTGATCACCCCGCTACCAGAGTACCATATTACCATCTATACTGCTCTGGTAAGTCCATCATCTGGTGATCCCTGGGTAAAGACTCCTAGTGCCCGTGACACTGGGTGTCTGAGGACCTGAGCAGACACAAAAGCTTTCTTCAGGGTTTCGAATGCAGTTATTGCCTGTTGTGACCAGACAGCTGGATCACCTCCTTTACGGGTCAAGTTGACAATGTGAGCCACGATATCCGCAAAGCCGCCAATAAACCTCCTGTAATAATTGGCGAATCCCAGGAACCTCTGGACCGCCTTGAGGTTATTCGGTTGTACCCAGTCTAGGATTGCTTGGACCTTGGTTGGGTCCATAGAGAATCCCTCCGAGGAGATTATATAACCAAGAAAGGATACCTTCTGAACCTCAAACTCACATTTTTCGAGTTTAGCATAGAGATAATGTTTTCTCAACTTTTGTAAAACTTGTCTGACATGACCCTGGTGTACTGACAACGAGTCCGAATATATGAGGATGTCGTCCAAGTAAACCACAATGAAATGTCCCAGAAACTCACGTAGTACTTCGTTAATTAGATCCTGAAATACTGCAGGGGCGTTACTCAGACCAAACGGCATGACCAAATATTCATAGTGGCCAGAGAGCATATTGAATGCGGTCTTCCACTCATCACCTGCTCTAATACGTATGAAGTTATATGCACCCCGGAGATCAATTTTGGTGAAGACTGTTGCACCTCTTAGTTGATCGAACAATACAGAGATGAGAGGAAGTGGATAGGTGTTTTTAACTGTGATGAGGTTCAATCCTCTGTAGTCAATACAGGGTCTTAGCCCTCCATCTTTTTTAGATACAAAAAAACAACCAGCTCCTACTGGAGATTTGGACGGCCTGATGAAGCCCTTTTCCAAATTCTCCTCAATATACTCCTGCATGGACTTGGTCTCGGGAGCTGAGAGGGAATACAGGCGTCCCTTAGGCAACTTTTAACCAGGTATGAGCCCGATAGCGCAGTCAAAGTCACGGTGAGGTGGTAGGGTATCCACCGCTCTCTTGGAAAACACGTCCCAGAAGTCGTGGTATTGTGAGGGAAGTTGCTCCGGAATAGACTGGATCACCCGCAGTGGTAGTGACAAACAGGACTGTTCACAATAAGAACTCCAGTGGACAATTTCTCCTTTTATCCAGTCCACTACAGGGTTATGCCGGGAAAGCCATGGGTGACCCAGGATCAAGGGCACCGATGAGCAATCAATAAGGAGGAAGGTTATTGATTCTGAGTGGAGGGCTCCGATATTCAACTGTAGTGGCGGGGTCTCCCAGGAAATCTTGCCACCGGGTAACGGAGCTCCATCTAAACCACAGACAGTAACAGCAGACTTGAGTCTTACCATTGGAATTTCAGCAGCGCGGGCAAACCCGATGTCAAGGAAGTTGCCCGCAGCTCCACTGTCAATGACGGCTGCCAGGTCCATGAAATGGGTATTGAACGTGAGCTGCGCAGGGATCAATATGGCATTTTTCGGGGAGACAATCTGCAGACCTAGGTGAACTTTCCCCTCGTTCCCTAGGCATGCTCTTTTCCCGGCTTATTTGGGCAGGAACGGGAAAAATGGCCTCTTGTGCCACAATAAAGACATAGGCCTTGTGATCGTCTCCTGTCTCTTTCCTCAGGGGAAAGACAATATGCTCCTAATTGCATCGGCTCCTCACCATCCGTGGAAACAGGAACGAAGGCGGATGGAGGTGATGATGTCTCTTTTTCAGTTTTCCGCTCTTTAAACCTCCTGTCAATTTTAATGGAGAGGTGCATCAGATCCTCTAGAGAGCTAGGAGATGGGTATTGCACCAAAGAATCTTTGATCTGTTCCGATAGGCCGAGACGGAACTGACTACGTAAGGCGAGGTCGTTCCATCCACTATCAGGTGACCATCTACGGAATTCAGCGCAGTATTCTTCTGCCGACCGCCGGCCTTGTTTCAAGGCCCGTAGATGAGCTTCCGCGGAGGCAACTCGATCCGGGTCATCATACAGTAGACCCAATGCCTCAAAGAGTCTACGGACTGCATGGCAGGACTGGTCTGTGGCAAAGAAAAGGCTCAGGAGTGGGGGTCACCTTGTAGGAGGGAAATGATGATCCCGACTCTTTGATGCTCTGACCCGGAGGAACGGGGTCTCAACCGTAAATAGAGCTTGCAGCTTTCCCTGAAATTCCGGAACAGAGATCTATTTCCAGAGAAGCGATCCGGCAAATTCATCTTAGGTTCACAGGAGGAACTTGGAGTGGGTTGAGAAGTTTTTGCGGCTTCTTCTTGAACAGACAGACGCTCAGCCAATCCCTGGATCATCTGATACAAGGACTCAACATGGGCTGCTAAGGCTTGTGCCGGAGATGGTGTGGATCCGTTTCCATCCATCGCAACCTCATCTCAGTGTGTGGGCCGGTTATAATGTTAGGAACCCCTCCAACCGGCACAACACAACCCGGAATCTACTCTGCCAATCAGGTGTTCACTGGAGCCCCTGATGGTGGGGACAGACTGGGCCGCAAACTGACAGAGGGTCGTGAAGTGTGTACCGGCTGGGGAGAACCCAGGCAAGCGGAGTGAGGTCCAGGCAGAGGTCAAGGGCCGGCAGCAGACAACAGTATCAGTAAGCAAGCTGAGGTCAGGGGTCACAGGCGGATAGCAGAAACGGTAAACATGCCAGAGTTCAGGGTCACGGGAAACACAAGCGAAGTCCAATTCAAAGCCAAGGGTCATACACGGGAAATCAGTAGCGGTATCAAAATACAGGAACAGGAACAAGCAGGTCAGCAGACTGGAGCACAGAAGCTATAACCGGCAATGAGGCAGCAGACCTCATTGCCTTAAATACAAATACAGACCAATCAGGAGTAGGATACACTGCTGCAGACTAATTGCTCATACAGAGCAGGGCCAATCAGGGCTTGTCCCTGAAATACACAGATGCAGGCTAATGCCTCTAAATCAGACCTCAGATTAATCAGCCAACAGGCTGCCTGTCATGCGCATGCGCCGGCCTACCGCCGGGACACAGCGCTATAGTAGAGGCGTCCGGCCGTTGCCATGGTGACGGCCGGGCAGGAATAGGAAGTAACGGCCGGGACACTGGGGCGCATGAGAAGCGAGCCGCGGCGGCTGTGAGTACCGCCGCGGCTCGTGACAGTGTGTATCTTTTTTTCTTTATATAATTTAATGAAATTGTCATGTTTCATAAATTTAATGTCATGGTTACTTTTATATATTTTTGATTATTTTACAGAAACATGGTGATGAACATTATTAGCTCCATTCTAGTTGCAAGTGTGTCTATAATGTTTAATGTACAAGTAGACTACAAAACCTGCAAGGCATTAGGTCATTTTTTGTTTATCCATTCATGGATTTTTTCCATCCATCTTTCTTACATATAGTCAGGAATGGGCATGGTGGAAGCCCAGAATCTGGAGGACAGCAGGCGTTGTCCCCTCCGAAACCAGCAACCGTCACAAGCCCAAGGAGAATGTCTTCAGGCCATGTGTCAGCATCTTTGTGATGTCAGATGCTGAGGTGGTATGTCGCTATTGGCTACCACTTCATCTCATCATGGACATCCTGCATATTATACAGAGTGACCGAGAGCCTTTGTGCAACATCCCAACAGCAATGCCACCATTATCCAAACTCTTGGCGGTATTGCACTTCTGTGCATCTGAATCTTTCCAGACCACAGTGGGTGTTGCTGCAGGAATGTCCCAAGTCACCTACAGTCGTGTGCTGAAGATTGTGCTAAGGGTTTTCCTGATACGCATTTGGCACTTCATCTATCTGCCGCTCGATGAGGAGTCCCTTGTGTCCATAAAGCAGCAGTTTGCCATCATAGCTGGCTTTTTGCACATTATAGGGGCAGTAGATGGTACACACGGTGGTAGTTACTTTAACAATGCTGTAAACACCAACAGCGAAATAAATAATCTGAATGTAAACATGGTGACATGTTAAAAACACAGACTTATCTATACACAGATTCAGCACAGTTCCGATGTGAGGAGAGCCCGACACTTTAAAATGACATCACTTTGAACCGCGTCTTGAATATTTAAAGCGGCCATGCAACGGACCCAGCATACGATCATGTTATGTAAGTATGAACTTTACCATACCAGGGTTAGGATTACGGCTAGGGTTAGGTTTAGGTTTAGGATTAGGGTACTTACATTACATCATCCTACGCTGGGTTCGTTGCATTGCCACTTTAAATATTCAAGTCACATGTCTGTGTTTTTAACATATGTAACAAAGGGAGGCATTTTTCTGACAAGAGGCAAATAAAGTATACAAACAGAATAAAACATTGGCACAGTTATGCACCTAGGTGGAGATTAAACCAGGTAAAAACATATGTGTAGTTTGTAGTGTGTTAATTTACATGATTTAAAAGCTGCTTCCTCTCAGCAGACAGACAGGGTGTGTCTTAATCTAAACAGAGCCAGGGATGGGCATTTCCTTTTAAAGGTAAGGTGGATGTGTCAATTGCCCATCAAGCTAGGCCTGTGGGAGGAGTGTCAGGTATAAAACCTTGCTTGTTTCATTGTTCAGGGAGATCAACGCTGGGCTAGCTGGCTGATCTGGACAGAGAGCTGGACTATGTATAGTAAGCGTATAGGGTCTCCGTAATTGCTGTGCAAGTATACGGTATCAAAATATTATTACCATCCTGACAATAAAGAACCATAAAAAGGAAGAAGTTGTTCGCGTGTGCTTCACCATTAGCAGGCTCTTGCCACACATATCCCTGTGTTTACTTTCAGATTATTTATGTAGCTGTAAACGCTGTCTGTGTTTACAGTATCGTGAACACGTACTACACCCGGTACACATGTAGCCCTGCTCAGTCAGGTGAATGCTTCTATTTATTTGCATATGTGATGTCAAATACTTTCGTGGTAAAAAATACAAATACCTTTATTGGCTAACCAAAAAAATTATTATTATATTTGCTAGCTTTCAGAGCACAGAGGCCCCTTCATCAGGCAACATTTCAAGTGAATATCTAAGAAACAGGCACAACATTTAAGAGCTGTTACATCAAGAAATTTGTACAGGGGAGGGATATATCGTTAAGATAGTTTTATTACTTTAGCTTGAGGTTTTCGCTAATGGATAAAAGCGTAAAGTCCTATGAGTTCAGAGATCTGGGGGTAAGTGTATCAAGCTGAGAGTTTTCCTGCGGGTTTGAAAAACTGTTCAGATTCTAGCTATCATTTATTTAGTACATTCTATAAAATGACAGCTAGGATCTGATTGGTTGCTATAGGCAACATCTCCACTTTTTAAAATCACTGAAAAACTCTCCGCTTGATACATTTACCCCCTGGAGTCACTTTGCTGTGGGGTGTGAAGTGTGTCCAAGGACTGGGTCATAAATCCAGGTGTTAGATTGAGCCCTTGTGTCAATGACTGGAATGTGCTTATCAGCTTAAATTCACAGATTTTTCTCTCCCTATCATTTTTAAAAAGACCTTTCAGCATTAGGACTTTTAAATCTGTCACACTGTATCCTGGTCCAGAGAAGTGTTTACCCACGGGGGTGTTCAGACTTTTCTCTATTGTGTTTCTGTGTAGATTCATCCTGGATTGTAGTTTCTACTTGGTCTCTCCAATATAAATTCCCTTCATGGCACCTTGTACAATGTATCATGTACACCACATTGGAGGATGTACATAAGAATGTGTCAGTGATTTTATCGTCCCGTTGTGTGTTGGGTATGTGGACTGTGTTTGTTGGTAGGACATGGGTGCAGGATTTGCATTTTTGTTTAATAATAATAATAATTTTTTGGGTTAGTCAATAAAGGCATCACTCCTATAATACTTTTTTACTTTTTTGACACAAAAGAATTTAACATCAGATAGATTTTTATGGCTAACACGGTACTGCAATAATAATTTTTAAAAATATTTTTTTTGCTACACGTATTTATTTGCATATAAAGCATTTTAACTTGATAAATGTCCAAGCTATATGTGATGCATATCTCCCAATTTGATGCCTGGATGCTAGATAGTCGGGAAGTAATGACTCCTTTGCTTTCACGCAATGAGGCATGTGGCGTAGATTGCAACAGAGGCAAGGATGTACAAGGCCACTGTCAGGTGCCGTCTCTGCGCTCTCCACAGGCGCCGGATATGGGCACCTTCTCTCCGCAATCCACGTCCTGTTGCCTAGCAGCAGAACTCTATCTCTACTCACCTGTCTGCAGCAAGCATGTCTAAACCGCCTAAATCTCCCTAACCCAATCAGGAGGCACCTTAGAGTACTTAAAGCAGCCTCTGACACATGTCTAGTGCCAGAGTATTGGTTCTACCCTGCTCCAGCATTTAGTTTGCATTCCTGTTTCTGAACTCCTATGTATAGACTCCTTGGCTTGTTTGACCTCTCTTCCCGATTTCCCTTGTACTTCGCTGGCCGCACTGGTATTGACCTTTGGACCGTCCCTGACTACTCTTGCCTACTCTCCGTGGTACCTCGCTTATTAAAGTAATTCTATAGTTTTCAAATAAGCATTGCCCAATCAATTGTATGTGTTTCCAAAGCACAAAGTGATTTATTTTAGCAGATGTAAATAGTCAATAATTCAATACATTATTATATTATGATACAGTACAGTACAGCCAATACCAAAAGATAAATACATACCGCTTGCGCTACGCTGCGCTAACCACGGGCACCCCTGGACAGTGATTCACCTTAGAATACTGTGATCAGTGAAGTCTGAGAGCTGGGTGCACAGCTATGATCATATATACACAGTCAGTGTTACAGAGAACAATAGAGATGACGTAGATTGTTTCTATAGGTCCAGACGTTGGGTGGGTCCAGGGTAAACAGGTCATAGGCTGATTCAATCTAAGGAATCCAAAGGTGGGGGGTAAACTCTCCAGGGGATCTGCTCCTTTCTTCCCGCCAATGCTCCAGTTACAACTAAGTCAATTAGTATTTCATAGCCAACATCATACAAAGGTTTATTCCCTAATATCAATAACTAAAGTATGCAATGTGCGATCTCTTCGCCGACTGCACCGGACAGCTGCTGATGAATAGGGCTTTAATATGACACTAGGCATGATACCTTTCCTATAACCTGAACCTTGAATATCACTGAAGGGTACGTATAATCATTATATATATATATATATATATATATATATATATATATATATAAATATATATATATATATATATATACTACTAATAAACCAAATACGATCTGCTCATAAATTACAGTGTAACGGAACCAATATGAATGTAAACTATATAAATAACTAAATGTGCGTGCTTATTTTACCGTGCGATCGCACCGCGGCACGTGGCGTACGGATTGCAATCGCATGGCAAAACAATATTAAACCAATATACTTTCGTTCATCCAATTATACGACTTAGACAGTCCACCCTTTGATAGTATAATAAACTATTACCTTAAAGATGTTATATGCAGGATCTCAGTACCACGTTTCATTGCTATGTAATGCAAATTCCCCTTGGTGTATGATCACGCTGTTTGTAGATCTAAACAAGTTATCATAAGAGAGAGTCTTAATCCTCTAAACGGCTTCACGGCAAAACAATATTAAACCAATATACTTTCGTTCATCCAATTATACGACTTCGACACGCTTCCTTGGTTTCTGACTACCCTATTCGCTGCACTGGTGACATCCTGGGAGAACCGTGACCTGCACATCGCACGCAGCCAAGCCCAAACCTCCTTGCCCTGATGAACACCGGTGGTGTGTTAGACTCCACGCCTCTCAGGTTAGTAGCGCTAATACTAAGAAAACCTTTGTTGTCCTATATTCATTGATATGTTTTAGTCATAAATGGTAGGTCTAGCACCTTTGAAAAATATTATCAGTCTTGTTGTTGTTTATTTGCAGAACAAATTGTCAAATATTGTAGCATTACAATAACACCATATCATATTTAAAGATCTCCCTAATTGTTTGTCTGTTTAGTTGCTCATTGCTAATATTTTTTTTCTCTTTCTTGTTACTCTTTATAGGAGACAATGTGTACCCTTTCTGCACTTGGCTTTTCGTTTCCAATTTATTTCGAAACATGGAGCAAGAAGTTGCATATAATTTAGTGCATAAGTCCACCAGATCAGTTATAGAGCGGACTTTTGGCCTTTTAAAGGCCAGATTCTGTTGCCTTGACCAATCTGGTGGAGTTCTTATGTAAGTGTACAATATTCTATGCAACATAATTTCTCAGTGAGTGGTATTGCAAAACACCATGATTGGGAGTTAGGTTCCATGGGTGGAAGAGACCAAGGTTGCTTGTCAGGAGGTGGATGACGTTGATCCTAATCTTCCAGATTTCCAAGACTATTCTGGCTATAAAGAATATGGTATTTCATCATACTTTTCATGGAAGTAACTTTTGGGCTTTGTTTCAAATGTAATGCTTGAAGTAAGCGGTCAAAAAAACAAGGAAGAGTTTTTGTTTTTTCAAATTTGTGTAACATGTAAAAACAAAACAACAAAAAGTGACAAACCAAACCACATGTGGACATCTACAAAAAAATAAACTATTTCAATTTTGTTCACGCTTGCCCCATGGGCCACAATTTTTTATGGTGTGTCGCTTTGCTTGACTCTGATGTAAATTACACCGGTGGTGGAGGAGCAGATGCTGCAACATAGGGTGGAGAGGCAGGGGCATCAGAGATCAGAGGGTCATCAGGGTGTTGAGGGTCATCAGCGAGTGGAGCTGCAGTAGAAGGCAGTGGGGCAGCAGAGAGTAGAGGGGCTACAGAGGGTAGATGGGCAGTGGGCCTCGAAATGGTAGTAGACCTGGAGATGGCAGTAGGGGCTACGGGGTAAAGTTGGGGAGGATACTGAGGGTAAAGTTGGGAAGGATAATGAAGGAGAACTTAGGGAGGATAACAAGGGAAAATTTAGCACCTGAGGAGAGAAATTTGGCTTAGGGACACGAGTGATTAAATTTCGCCTAGAATAAGGAGAGAAACATGTGTCACAGAAGGAGTGGCATCATGTTACATAGGGGCAGGAGTGAAAACACAGGGTGTCGGGGCAGGAGTGTTAGTGGCAACATACCGGGCAAATAGACACGCAAAATGGGCCACGGTAGTGTCAAGGTGTTTGAAAGTGTGAAGGATAAGAGTGAGGGTCGAGTTTAATTGATCTGTGTTGTTTTCCAAGTTTTGATTTGACTGGTACATGTTTGCATAGAATTATTGGAGGTTTGAAGGCTGCCCACTACCCCCTGCTTCCTCTTCCATGTGTGTGTCTTCCACATCACAGATGTCCTTGACGATATCATCCTCTTCATCCGTTGTTGTTGCATCTTCAGCTAACATAGTGGACGGAAAAAAAAATATATAAGTATCTATGTTTGACTTCATAACATTCACGCCACAGTTTATTAAAGAGTTTTGGCACATGGGGTCTCAAGACACTTTGTTGAGAAGCATAGCAGCGACCAATCCAATATCATCCTGACAGGGTTGGAAAAAATTGAATATACCTCTAGGGGGGGAGGGGGGGTGATAGTTATAATAAACTGTGCCGTATTGAAGCTATGTGGATTTTTAGGTTACAGACCTTGTACCCTGAAGGTCTCAATGAGACCATTTAATTTAATGATTGGCACCATTAATATCAGTGGATGGGAACTGGTTATATTTAATCTCTGTATGTTCATATACATACTTCTTTAGAACCATTAACATAAACTCTGGTTTATTGATCTATGAGATTGAGTTACTGGATTATACTTATATGTTACATATGATTTATGTTTGCTTGGGTGGATTGCTTATTGATATTCAAGACAATTTATGGATATTTAAGGTATTTCATAATGTCTAGTAAGCATTTATCATAGTATTTGTGGATTTAAAGATTGTACTTATCTGTATTTTTATATGCATATGTATGTATTTATTTATTGTGTTTGTCTGCATTTACGAACAAACATAAAAATAAAGATATAAATATGAAAAAAGGAAAGATATTATAGAAATGACAGAAGAAAAAGTTTTATATGGCTTTTATGCAGCGGGAGTAGCATCATCAAGCCTAATTAGGCAACGAATGTGCAGTATCCAATGAAATGAAGTTAGAGGTGTATTTAAAGATCCAGACTTATAGAAGTTCTTAGGGGCACATTTATCATGAATCGGCAAAAGTGAGAAATAGTTATTAATCCTTATCGCAAGGATAAGGATTGAACTATTTCTCAAATTTATTAGAAAGGGAACACAGAAACAGCAGTTACGAAAAACTGCTGTTTCTGTGATAGAAAAAATCACACTTACCCCCCTCTTCGGATGCGCTGTCTCAGGATCTCCTCTTCGTTCCTCTTCTTCCTTCAATTGCGCATGTGCAGTGCACATGCGCACAAAGTCCCCACTCTGTCTCTGCAACTATAGTTGCAGAGAGAGCGCGCTGAGTGACAGGGAGTGATCCCTCCACACATGCACTGTCCAGCTCTGCTCTTCGGAGCAGAGCTGACAGCAGTGGATTTCTTCAATTCTGATAATGTACGCCAGCTTCAGCTGGCGTACATTATCAAGACAAGTTCCCGAAAAAAAAATAATTCGGGACTTGTTAGATTGCGGCCAGAGCAGTCACCATCCATGATATCTGCTGCGATGCACCTTTAATAAATTTGCGGAGGGCACATCGGGACTTTAATTCCACGGTAAGTGCACAATAGTGCACTACCGTGATTTGTTAAATATGCCCCTTAGAGGCTTGAGAAAGTCTACAATTTGGTGGACGAAACGCATTGCCGATTTTTACCCTGATTATCTACGAGCTATACAGCGTTCTACTTTGAATATTCACAAGATACACTGGTTCGTTTCCTATACTAGTATTCCACTATTGCATCTTCTAGAACGGACACTTTTGAACAGGAACTCATCAGTGGTTATCCTGGTACACGGACCTCCTACAGGTGCGCACCTGCATATCATTGTAGTCTATCACAGTCGGACGTAAAACTGTAGAGCCAGTGTGAGACCACAATTGATTCTGAATATCATCGGAAAGAATGTAAGTGCATACTATTGCTAATTTCTTCCATACATCTTAAAGGGTCCCTGGCTATCGGAATCCGGAACTATTGCCTGTTTTCTACGTAACCCTGTTATTTCCCCGCAGACACAGAGTGTCAGTTTCTACTCCAATAGCTCCCACGGAGCATTATATCTTTCCATCAAATATGGAGTGCCAGCTCTTGTATCATTGTATTATATGGAGGAGGCAGCATATTAATTTGTGACATTACAAGCCATATTATTTGTGAATATACGATTATTCATCAGGATATTTTTAATAAGCTACCACTTGTGGTATCTATCATTTATACGTTGAATACCACAGGACTGTCAATTCTATATTATTTATTCACACATATTGTTCTAATGTTGTTACATAGCTGTTAATATGGTTGACGGCCGTATTATGGATCATTCTCAATTATCCATTGATTTTATTTCTATTACTGCAGTAATATAATTTGTGACTACTGGGTTTGATTTTTTAACTGTGATTATTTTAATTAAATGTTATATTGTATTCTTTATTGCATTGGTTATCTTGTACTTCACTATTATTTATCACTCAGATACTGTCGTATCATGTGATACACACTTATGTAGAGTCCTCTCTCAGCGCTGTGCATTTTTTTGTTTATTTGATATTGTCTTGTTGGGATGTGACACCATCCTTGCAGAGCTGCGTTTGCTAGTCCTTTTAAGTGTCATATCCTTTGAATTAGCACCAGGTGAATTTTTTGTTGAGTATATTAAAAAAGACCCCTGTCACATGAACTACATTTAAAAAAAAATGTTTATTGGCTATTTGTTTTTGATTGCAACATTATATTGATAAGGCTAGTCTAAACAAGCATTATCAAATGGCCTGGGTGATTGATGAATTTTATTTCTGTAAAAAGCAATATAGATCTAATTTAAAAATATTGGGGTCTATTTATCATGAGCATCTCTGATGTAGAGAGATGGGCTCCATATCACGATCGCCTATAGGCCCAAATCAGCACGTCTATGCTGGCATACAGTGTAAGTGCTTACTGTTTGTAAAATGTATATATTTTGTTAAAATCAGACTATTTCTTTCACCAACCTTCATATATTGTCCGTGCAGAACTTGTACGATAGCCTCACAAGTCTCAGGTATAATCAAACCCAGAGCTTGCAGTGAAATTGCTGTGCTGTACTTGAGTGCAGCCAGTGTTCTTACTGTGGTCAAAAATCGTAGGGTAGCATCCAGTCTCTGCTCTGCAGATATGGGTCTCCTTAAATGGGTGTCATTCTGGATGAGTGGGGTGACAATCTGAAGCAGCTCCTGGAATGTGGGATCTGCCATCCACAGGAAATTCCTGATGTCATCTCGATTGTTGTACCATATTTCCTGTAGCTGGGGCATATGTGTGAAAAGCAATCTCTCCTCTGGAACCACTCCATGGTCCAACAAATATGATTCTTTCTTCTTCTTTCCCTCTGGTTCTGTGTTTCCAGTGATCTTGCCATAGCGAACATCAAAAAGCCATGAGCTGTTCGTTGATTTATTGTGGCCATTATATTACAATAAATCGTAAATTGTGCAGTTGCGAACGGAGTTAACGCACGTACAGTATACATAAGGATGTCCAATAGAATGAATTGTGATCATGTATTTCCTTTTCTGGAATCTTTGTTTATGGTTGTTTTGTGGGCTGAGGTTCAGCCTTTTATTTAAATGTATTTAGCATATTGCTGCTGGGAGGTAATATATCTGCACAGTGTATAAAGAGTCACAATCTTTAGAGACAATGTTACGACAGAGAAAAATCACAGTCCAGACGCTAAATTGTATAAAGATTGTTTAAAACATGTATAGTATGTACGCATGATTATCGAAACTTCAGTTGTTGGTAATATCGCTATACATCGGTCGAAAATATCTGTAGTGTGTACCCAGACTAACACATAGTTAGGGGAATGAAAGAATTGCTTCCACTGCTGCAAAAAAAAAATGCAGGCTCAGAAAAAAATTAAAAAAATCTCCCCCATTAACAATCCTTTTTACTTCAACCTATACCACCCACAATCACACCATACAGGGAAAATTACTTGCAAAACTGAAGGAGCGGTCTGTCTACTATAGTTCCCATGTGTCCTACAATATATAGACTGCACTATAAGAACCTGAAAACAAAGATTGCAGAACACCTTAGAAACAACACTTTGCACCATGTAATAGCATACCAAAAAACAAGTAACCAATTTCCCTACCTATAAAGCTTTGTTATCATGTCTCAAATACAAATATTTTTACTCCCCAAACAAAAACCTATATGAAAATTAATCATAATTTTATATGTCTTAAAGTACATCATTTTTATGTACGTCTAGTCACTATCCAATAACGATTGTCCACCTCCAGTTATGTAGTTCCAAAGCACAATGCGATTTAATAGCAAAAAAGCAGCAGAGTAACAATTCAAATAAAATAAGTACAGCCGTTATGTTCGCAGGTGCCCTGGATCCAGCATAGTCATTCAGTCCTGAAGTCTGTGGTCAAAGAGACTGTCTGCTGGTCCCAGAACCCCTGCTTATATACAATCAGGTTATTGGCCAGTTCAAACTATGCCCTCAAAAGGGGGGTTCAGCTCTCCAGAAGATGCATACTAATCTCCCCCCCCAAAAAAAAACTAGTTCAAAATGGTCTATTTACATTACACACAGAATATCATTCATGATCATTTTATTCCTTATAATCCATATCTATTTCAAACAAACAACTATGTGTTGCAACTATTTTTATATGAACTAATTACAAGTGTATGTGTAAATGTGTGTATAAGTGTTTGCACGTGTTGTGGTTAATTACGCTCCTCCATGCTGTAGCGTACTATTCGCATAATTGCAGAAGTAGACAATCAGATTGATAGATATTCATTTGAAATGACCATATCCAATTATCTGACTTTGACAGCTAAACTCTTTGATAGTACACACAACTATCACCTAATTATGCTTTTGATTTCAAGATTATACAGCAGTTCTTCATTGGCCATGTTACTCGTACTTCTCACCAACATTACAGTCTCATTTGCAGTGTTGACCTCATTAGAATGTTTTCCACACTTCAACACAGTAGGAACACATCTGACACATAAGCCAATTACCAGGATGACACCAAGTATAAGAATAAAGAGCTTACTTATACTAGCAACCATTTCCTGTACCCACATTCCTAGACCAAAGAACCACTTTGCAGGATTTAACCATGAGAACCATCCTGCCACCCTTTCTCCAACCTCATATAATGAAGAATTATGGTTCTTACGAAACCCCGTTTTAGTTGCAGAATTTCATCCATTTTACGGTCTATGACTACTTTGGGGTCGTCAGTATTATTGGTTATGTATGTACAACATTTGATACCAAATTGGATAGCCAAATTCACACAGTATCTACCAGTTATAGATGTGAGGTAATTTAACACCAGTCTGTGTTGCACCAGCTCCTTTTTAGAAGCCTGTAGCTCCTTACCAGTATACCTGAAAGTGTCATCATACATCTCGGTGATATTGTCTATCAATTCAGCCAGGTCCTGAATATACCTAAAATTTAAAGTTCTTCGAGTGACCCTGGTGGGATCTAATGCAATCATAATTTGGAAACCAGAGGTTTCACTAATCAATTTTGTACCTACGGGTTCTTTACCAGGCTTCATATTTCATTTGCCACAATGTTCATAATGTGTGTATGTATGGAGGTAATGTAGTTCTATGGATATTAATAATTTCATCATGTGTATGTTAGCAGCCGCGGCGGCCGTGGACACCGCCGCGACTCTTACCACTGCTGCTGGTGTCCAGGCCGTCTCTATGACAACAGGGACATCACTTCCGGCTCCCTCATCCCGGTTGTCTAGGCAACAGCTGGAACACCTGGAGCTCTCTGCCGCCGCACACGCAGATCTGTTCTGACACAGCCATCCATGGCTGATTAATTGTTTATGCTGCAGCCTGATTTGATTATGCAGCTGGGTACTCTAGTTCTCATTGGCCCCACTGCTATTAATTATTTAGGCAGGCCCTGGGGATACTTTCAGGGCTGTTAGTATTATTTAAGGCAGTGAGAACTGAGCATCACTGCCGGTCATAGTGTTCTGTTCCATTTTGCTACCTGTTTCTATGCTGTGTTTGTGTTTAACCTTGATTTGCTTTCCCGTGTATAACCTTTGCCTGTTCTTAGACTCTGAACCTTTGCCTGTGACCCTGAGCTTCTGGCCACGCCAATCCAGTTTCAGGCAATATCTTACTCAGTTTGTTCTTAATAGTACCGTTTACCCTTTCCACCTTACCACTGGCTTGTGGTCGGTAAGGAGTATGAAGTCTGCTATTGATTCCCATAAGTTTACACATGTTCTAAAATATTTCACCGGTAAAATGAGTACTCTTATCACTTTCTATGATTCTAGGGATACCATATTTGAATACAAATTCCTGAACAATTTTCTTCGCAGTGAAAACAGCAGTATTAGTGGCAGCTGGAAATGCCTCTAACCAACTAGAAAACACATAAGTACAAACTAATACATATTTGAAATTCCTGCACGGTGGTAATTGGATATAGTCAATTTGTATTACCTGAAAATGTCCGTCTGTAGGAGGGATATGGGATGGCTCAGTTGGTATTGTCTTCCCGACGTTTTGCCTTAGACAAGTAAGACAAGACATTGCCTTCTTACCGACTTGAGAAGAAAAGCCTGGTGCACACCAGTATGCTCTAACCAGCTTACACATACCTTCTTTACCCAGATGAGTCAGACCATGTGCTGCCTCAGCCAGGCCTGGGTAATATGCCCTGGGAGCCACGGGCCTACCTTGTCAATCTCTCAAGAGTCCAGAGGACTCTTGACTACATCCCTTCGCCTTCCAGACCGCCTTTTCATGTAGGGAACAAAAATCTTGCATTTCAATCAACTTCTGAGTCTCTATTGTCTGAAAAACAATCATAGTCTTGGTCGCCCATTTGGGAGCTTCATCCGCCCTGCTATTGCCCACTGACACCGGGTCTTCCTCGTATGTGTGGGCTTTGCATTTTATGACGGCTACTGTCTTGGGTAACTGTATTGCTCTCAAGAGTCAATTTATGTGTTGAGTGTGCTACTGAGGTGCCTGCTGCTGTCGTAAAGTTCCTAAGACGCCAAAGAGCCCTGAAATTATGTACTACACCAAAGGCGTATATAGAGTCAGTGTATAAATTAGCTGACTTACCCTCTGCTAACTCACACGCTCTCCTTAGTGTCACTAGTTCGGCCACTTGGGCTGAGTGAGGTCTGCCAAGGGGTTCAGCTTCTATAACATCCTGGTCGTCTGCAACAGCATAACCGGTGCATAGTTCTCCCGTCTCAGTCTGTCTATGACAACTCCCGTCCGTGTAAAACGTAAAATCTACATTTTCTAACGGTCTGTCAAGTATGTCGGGTCTTGCAGTAAATTTCTGGTTCAAATATTCCATTCAATCATGTGTATCAGTATACCTGCAAAACTCATCCCCAACCAGAGTCTCTTCTCCTTCCACCCTTTGTGCATCTTGAAGCACATATGGTAGGTTTGTATCTGGATTTAAAGTATTGCACCGTTTGATGGTGATGTTTGCAGGTGTCATCAGAGCTAGTTCACAGTTTGTGAACCTAGCTGAAGAGACATGTCTGATTGGACTGAATTCAACAAGGCAGATACCACATGAGATGTATAGATGGTTGAATCATGTCCTAATACTATGTCCTCGCTCTTACTTACCAGAAGAGCAGTTGCTGCTACACTTCTTAGACATGTTGGGAGTGATCTTGTCACAGTGTCCAATTGTGCACTGTAGTATGCTACTGGTCTGCTAGTGTCACCATGTTTCTGCGTGAGGACACCTGCTGCACAACCATCAGCTTCCGCACAGTATAACTCAAAGGGCTTTTCATAATCCGGTATTTCCAATGCAGGTGCTCTAGTCAGACTATCTTTAAGATTAAAGAATGCCTGCTCTGACTCCTCTGTGTGTGCAACACGCTGAGGTTTTGAGGAAGAGACTAACTCCTGCAATGGTAACACCAGAATAGAAAAACCCGGGATCCAGGATCTACAGTGTCCACACATCCCCAAAAAGTTATGGATTTGCTGTTGGTTCTCTGGTCATGTCATGTGTTGTATTGCCTGGATTCTGTCCATTGTCAAGTGTCTTAGCCCCTGGGTGAGGCAGTGTCCCAAGTATTTAACCTTAGTCTGACATGGCTGTAATTTGTCCTTTGCAACCTTGTGCCCTGTTTGTGAAAAATGAAGCAACAACAATGACATAAACAATTAGAACAGACCCATTGCAAACAGTCATGTAAGGCTTGGGAGAAAATACTGGGGCTGCCAATGAACCCCTGGGGGGGTCTTGGAAATGCTTGGTGTGCAGAGGGCCAATAGTAACTTCTGCTGGTTTTGTCAAAGGGAAATATTCTCATAGTTGGAACAGATTTGTTAGTGACCTGTAGATTTAAAGGAGAAGTTATCACTGACCCTGCCACCCCTGTATCTGCAAGAAAGGTTTGTTTCATACCACCTATATCAACTGTCATTGTAGGTTTTTCCCTAAGATTCTCAGTTAACCTAACTGGCTGTAGAATACAGGTATGACCTGATCCTTAGCGCTGACTATCACTGTCCCGCAAAGCAGTTGTTGCAATGACGTGCGCTGGTAACTGTTGTGAATCTTCTAAACCTTGTGTGTGTCTCCTTTGTGGGTGTCTATGTGTTCCCCCTCTAGGTGTCCTCGATCTTTTTTCTCTACAGTGTTTCATTATGTGTTCCTCTTCATGGCAGTTATAGCACTTCACTGCCATATGTCTCTTTTTGTGTTTGTTTTAAGCCTGTGGTTGTGTGTGCAGTCCCTCTAAAGCCTGGATACTCCCTATCACCCTGCACCTCTTTCCTTTTGAATATGTTTTTATCATGCTCCAAGGCAGATTCCCTAAGAGCATCTACCGTGATGCCTCTCCAATTAGATAAGAGGTTTGTATCCTTGTCTTCAGATTTTCTTTGAGACCATCCATTAATACCGTAACAACCACTCTCTGTGATGCATGTCATCCTTTATGTCAGATATCCCAGTGAACTGTGTCATTGCTGACAGAGCTCTAGCAAAATAATCGATTGTGGTTTCACTATCTTTTTGCTTGATAGTGAAAATTTTGCTCCAATTCACTTCCACTGGAAAATATATGGCCAACTGTGATATTATTCTCTTAATAAGTTCTTGGTTATCCTCATCTGTTAAGGATCTGTCCTCCTCCAACATACAATCCTTAATAAACTTTTGTATATCAATATTGGGAGGAAGACAGGCCCTTAACACCACTCGCCAATTCTTATTGGTTGGCCTATGCACATTACCTAAGTCTTTGATGAATTTCTGACATTTGGCCAACTCTTTTCCAGCATCTGGGAAATCAGACATAATTGAATGTAAGTCAGATCTAGTCCAAGGACAATGCATTGCTATATTTTTTACAGGAACTACACCATTTTTATCTGCTTTCCCATTGGGAACTGCTATTGTGCGGACAGGAAAAACACCAATCAAATTGCTACATTCAGGATTAACTGCAGGAATTACTGTTTTGGTACAATGAATGTTCTCCCTCCTATTACTTCCTCCACTACTCTCACCAATTTCAGCCGATGCCCTGCTGGTGGGACCACTCCCCTTCCTTGTCTATGCTGTACTTCTAGCGTGTTAATAGCATGGACAATAGCTGAAATAATAGTGGGTTCATCATCTTCTTTAGAAACATTACCTTTAAACTGACTTAAAACATGATATAATTTGCTTTTTTATTATTTTTGGTAACGGCTGTCTTTACACTCCCAACTACATAGGGTGGTGGGGGCGTGCTTGCACTCAGTTCTCCACGCTTCTCAACGCTTACTTCCGCTGTGCATGCGCTTTGCACAACGCTTCCTTACAGTGTGCACACAATGCCTTGCCACGTGTTCCCTTCAAGTTGCCACAACTTTAAGCAGTCATCATGTTCAATTCTCATTTTTGTTGATTTAATCAAACGTACTTTATCTCTAACATTATTTAACACCTCTGAATTGAAACTACCAATGTTTGGAAAAGGTCTCACACAATCATCTTGATCCATTTGTCACAGTACGCCGTTGCGTGCGCACTATATTTCTTAAATATAAGAAACCTCGCCGAACCAATCGCCAGTACCTCATCGACCATCTCTAGCGTTTGCTTAGCACCCATGTGGAAACAGAATTACTACCACTAAAACTACCACTAGAGACTTTTATTGGCTGTGGACGAATTGCTCAAGCTGCGTCCACTAGCTTCTTCTCGATAAGTGTCACTTAACAGTAACACGCAATTGTTAGCGTACTCAATGAGGAGCACCTAGCACAGAGACTGGGAGCACAGAAATATCAACTTCTCAATATTCTGCATTTCCAGCACATCTGCTGAGTGTATTACTTACTGGTAGCACTAGTTAACCTTAGTTAACCAACCTTGCCAGTGTAATTTCTCCAGTTGCTCTCCCAAGTCACAATCACGGTCTCGCACTGCTTAGAGATACTAACTATCAATAAACTTTGCGATTACTATTGGGCGCGCTTGCAAAAAACCTCTCTGTTTTCGCCACCAGTATACCTGCCGTGTATACCGATCATCAGTTGTGCTACCTGTCTCATCAAACAGCAACCGATACTCTCTATCTCAATACTCTCTGTCTCTTTTCAACAGTAAATCAACTTTTCTCTTATAATCACACAATCACACAATATACACTTTTGTTTTCTGCACAGAAAATAAATTTCCCAAACGATTGTAATAACTTTTCAGAGGCTTTAACAAGTGATTATACTATAAATATAACAGACTATCAACACGACTGCTTAAACACGTGGCAACAATACCAGAAACACACATATGCAAAGCAGGAATATCACATACACTATGCAAAATAAATCACATTCAAAACACAAAATGACAATTTCTTTCTTAGATTCAAATTTGCGCTCCTTGGATTACACAAAAACAGACATTCGGTTTCACAACACAGAATGATAAACAGGGTTTGAACACATTGCATTCTTAACGGTATATGACGCGTCTCTCCACCCTTAGTTGAGGATCCAAAATCCGTAGGCTTTGCGAATCTTCTGGTAGCTTAACCTCCGCTGCGAACACCCAAATTGTTATGTATGTCTAGTCGCTATCCAATAACGGTTGTCCACCTCCAGTTATGTGGTTCCAAAGCACAATGCGATTTAATAGCAAAAAGCAGCAACAAGTAACAATTCAAAGAAATTAAGTACAGCCGTTACGTTCGCAGGCACCCTGGATCCAGCATACAGTCATTCAGTCCTGAAGTCTGTGGTCAAAGAGACTGTCATCTGGTCCCAGAACCCCTGCTTATATACAATCAGTGATACAGTGAAAACAATACAGATTATTTGGCATGTTTGCATAGGTTCAAGCTTCAGGAAGGTCCAGTGTAATGCAGGTCATTGGCCAGTTCAAACGATGCCCTCAAAAGGTGGAGGTCTGCTCTTCAGAAGATGCATACTAATCTTCCCGCCAAAAACTAGTTCAAACTGGTCTATTTACATTATACACACAATACCATTCATAAACATTTATTCCCTATAATCCATTTCTAGCATACGCAAGATGCGATTTAGGCGATTGAACCGGACGTCTGTGGATATATAGGGGATTAGAATGATACCAGACATGATATGTTTCATGTGTCCTAAACCTTAGATCTTACTAAAGTGTATATAACATTATAATATTTAACTATAAACTCTGCTACATTTCATTACAAATAACTATGTGTTGCAAGTATTTTTATATGCACTAATTACAAGTGTATGTATTCGTGTAAATGTGTGTATAAGTGTTCGCACCTGTTGTGGTTAATTACGCTCCTCCATGCTGTAGCGTGCTATTCGCATAATTACAGACATAGACAATCAGATTGATAGATATTAATTTTAAATGACCATATCCAAATATCTGACTTCAACATCATTCATTCAGATTACATTCATCTGAATAAATTCACCCCATATATGTCAAACTTGTCATCTCTTTTTCATCTATTTTTCTGTATATTTTATCCTGTTTACTTTATGCGTTTCTATTTTTAGTTATAATTGCAATTTTTTTTTTTGCGTGTTATCATTTACATTTACTGTCCATTCTCATTCATATGCGCCTTTCATGTGCCACTGAAACAAGTAGCAATAAAAAGATTACAATTCCTTTCACACCTATACTATGGGATTGGCACATAAGAAACACAGAAAAACAACTAACTCTTTGTGATTACATGCCTATCTCAGAGCTGGATTAAGGCTTCGGGGGGCCCGGGGCACTTAAGACAGGGGGCATAGTGACACATCCTGCATTACATCACCTACAGCCCACAGTATGACACTTACAGCTCTCCCAGAGGGCTCGCTTAGGTTGTCTGCATAAGAAAAATCATTGCTTCCACAAACTAAAATACTGTACATTAAAACAATCATCAAAACACCATATTAAAATGGGTATTGACACCACACGTTAAAACTAGCAATGATATCATACATTAAAAATACCATTGATAACGTACACTAAAACTAGCAATGATACTGCACGCTAAAACTAGCAATGATACCGAACTTTAAAAATAAAATTTATAATGCACATTAAAACTAGCAATGATACCGCAAATTAAAATACAATTGATAATGCATCATTGGGCATGGCCAGGCCACCCTCCTACAGACAAAAAACTGCATTGTTGTGTACACCATTGAACGGTCACCAAAAATTGGGATTGTCCCACTAGAATCACAACATTTCACAGACTTTGCTGCTCTCTCCTACCTGTTCTTCTCACTTTCACCACCTGTGCTGCAGGTTTCTTTAGTTGCAGCTTGTCTGGATCCTGTAATGTTAGGGGCCCTACTTGAAAAAAAAAAATGGGTACATTTAGAAAATTACAACCACCCCCGGCGTTAAATCAGTACCACCCATGATTAATAATTAGGCCTTCCTCCAGCCCCAAAATTAAAATAATAGTATTCACATTTAATAAATAAACCTATTTCCCTCCCTACAAACAGCCCCAGCAATAAATTAATAGTATTTACATTTCAGAAATATACCTATTTCTCGCAACCGTCACTGCCATTAAATAATTCATAGGCACATTTAATAAAGGGACCTCATTCTCCCCAAACTCACCCCCACATTCAGTAGCGCCCAAACCACCCCATCTTAAATTAATTTTCCCCACTATTGTGCCTCTCTTCTCCCCCTTTTTCCTCCATAGTGTCCCTTTCTTCTCCCCCTTTTTCCTCCATAGTGTCCCTTTCTTCTCCCCCTTTTTCCTCCATAGTGTCCCTTTCTTCTCCCCCTTTTTCCTCCATAGTGTTCCTTTCTTCTCCCCCTTTTTCCTCCATACTGTCCCTTTCTTCTCCTTTTTTCCTACATACTGTCCCTTTCTTCTCCTTTTTTCCTCCATAATGTCCCTTTCTTCTCCCCCTTTTTCCTCCATACTGTGCCTTTCTTCTCCTTTTTTCCTACATAGTGTCTCTTTCTTCTCCCCCTTTTTCCTCCATAGTGTCCCTTTCTTCTCCCCCTTTTTCCTCCATAGTGTCCCTTTCTTCTCCCCCTTTTTCCTCCATAGTGTCCCTTTCTTCTCCCCCTTTTTCCTCCATACTGTGCCTTTCTTCTCCTTTTTTCCTCCATACTGTGCCTTTCTTCTCCTTTTTTCCTACATACTGTGCCTTTCTTCTCCTTTTTTTCCTACATACTGTGCCTTTCTTCGTTATTCCCTTTTTTTTTTACTTACCTTTCTTGGAGCTTCTTTCTTCTCTTCTCTTCTGTCTTCCTGTTTCTTTCCTGGTCCTCTCCGCGCTGCTCCTCACTGAATGACAGGCGTGACTTGATGACGTCACGCCTGTCATTCAGTGTTAACAGTGCAGAGAGGAGGGAGGAGGGACGCCGGCGCTGCGATGAGGTGAGTAGCATCTATATTTTTTTTTTCACTATCCTGCTCCCCCCACCAATGCAGGGAGCCCCGAACCCGAGCGCAACCCTCCCCCTCTCTCCGAGGGCCCCCCGCCACCGCTATGGCCTATCTAAATCCCACATGAACCAGTTTTAAAATTGTTAAGCAAACGAAACAAAAAATATACCGCACCAGGTAATTCTATAATTCCAAAACCTTATGGAGGAAGGTCTAACTTATAAACGTGGCTTCTTATATATAACATAACCTCCTAAAATGTGGTGCACCCACACATGATTAATTAGCATTGAAAGAAGAGGACAAGAATGTGTAAATAGGGCACTCTAAGGAATTATATTCCAAATGTCTATAATATACAGTTAAAATAAAACATTCTTGAAAAATATGACAAATAAGTGAAATATTAAAATTGTGGAATGAAAAAATGAATACCTATAAATTAAACTAATAAAAACAAGCAGAATTTTTTTTTTATTGTATTTTTGTTCATCCATGTATATACACTCTTATTTAGCTTAACTTCACCTTTATAATTTTATTTTATCCCAGCCTAATATATTATTATTATTGTTAATCCTATATGTATAAGTACATTTAGAAATAAATACAACATTAATTTTAGTTGCATAGGCATACTGACATATATAAAAATACCCTTTCTCCTTAGCAAACATCTTTATGGGGATTATGATAATCCCCATAAATAATATATCAGTGAATGGAGATTGAGTGAGTTTTTATTTAAATAAAAGATGTTTTCAAAGATTGTGCGTGTCTTTTTTATAGTATTTTTTTTATGTGGCACTAAAGGTCATAGCATGCCCTGGATGTCAGGGCATGCTGGTGCTTGTAGTTCTACAAGTGCCAGCATGCTCTGGCAGCCATAGGAATGCTGGCACTTGTAGTGAATTTGTAGTGCCACAAATGTGCATTATAATTAGTGCCACCATCATGAAAATAGCAATCAAATAATATTGCCCTCTTAATTTTTTTAAAAAATAATATTGCGACCTTAACTGTGTTATAAATCAATATTACCCCTTAATTTCATTATAAATTGCCCACATAAGTTTTGCTATAAACTAATTTTGCCCAATAATTAATAACTTAATAGTAGCAACTCTTATATTGTGAATTGTAAGAAAGCTCAAGCAGCATTCTGTTAGAGCAATCTCACCTATCAGAAACACTTGAATTTTTCTGACAGTTTTTTTCAATGATTTCCTGACAGTTTACCTCAATCACTGCTTGATAAATATCATGCTTTGTAGCCACAATCATATTAATCACTTCACTTGCAATAGAGTCAAAGTATTTATATTGCGCATAAAATGTTTCTCAAGTAAACATGTTATGTAACTTTGATCAATACACTTATTTGCACTAATTGGATCATTAGATAAAACAACATACGTTTAAAGTGAGCCACCATTATGCGTCTAAGTCCTGAGGAAGAAGTACTGTTTGAAATGCATTGCAACGCAATAACAATAGTTGTTACCTGTCTTCTATATGGTTCGGGGCTACCATAAGTCCTAATGTGTGTCTCATCCATAAATATTTTAGTGCATAATATTTGTGTTTCAATTTGTAAAGCGTTCCTACCTGATTTATTCCTGGTCCAGCGATTTTTCCCAGCTAAAGATTAGTAATTTAGCAATGACAGGAAAAATAAATAAATCCCGAATAGCATGCCAAATCTTGTGTACACACTGTACACGATTACCTTCAGGTCTGTGCTCTTCATTTGTCATAACCATCGGCTGCAAGTGACAGCTGTCCTGGGTCCTGGGTTATGTTGTCAGTGCTGTTAGATTATGCGGAGCTCCCGGGTGTTCTAGACCACCCCTTCACCGGCTACAAAGTACACCACCTCCTTGAAGGCTGTGTAGTATGGGTTGTTGCGGCACTGATGCACTCTGTACCCATATAGAGGGCTTTTGCTTTGTGCCATCCAAAACTTTACAAGGAAAGGTAAAGTGTGATGAAGAGTAATGGTGCATCCAATGTATATATTGAAGGTTTAAGTCACTTCTGATTAGTTTACTAACCCATGTGGAACTCACTTCACTGCCGGACCCCGGACCCCACCAGTGACAGGTGATGTCAAAACATCACTGAATAGCTAAATTGTCATTCCAATTCTGCAGAGATAGAACAACATTATTTCATCGGTGAACAAGATTTTCAGTTTAGATTGAAAATCTCGATCAGAGATTTAATGTGCTTTGGAACGATAATCGTTCATCATTCCATGGTACGCACTACTGATTGGCTCGATAAACAGCTGAAAACACAGCAGTGTGTACCCAGCTTAACCTACACTCAGGACAGTGAGACAAGATAAAGGCGAGGTAAATTCCCAAAATCTGCTATAAATTGGCACAATACATATAATAAATAAGCACGGAAATCTACCATACATCTATTATGAGGTTTTTTATGTTTCCCTTAATGCATAGCTTTCTGATGTTGTAGAGAGGTGGAAACTAGTTGAAAATTAATAGAACTGAGATCTCTACAGATATGAGGAGCTTGGTTAGAGTGCAGCAAGTTTGGAGAATGTAGTGGAGAAGAAGTTTCATGTGTTCAGGTGATGATCTGAGAAATGGAAAGGAGTGTTAAATAAATTAGAAACTGGGCAAAATCAGGAGAAAATCTGGTCAAGACAGTGGTTATCATAATGCAGAAGAAACTTTATCAGCCGTGAGAGACCATAAGAGGAGGTTAGAAAGATGAGATTGGAGATCGAAGAAATATGGATCGCACTGTGATATTCAAATAATCCAAGATGATGATATGGATGTCAAAGGATAATAAATGATTAAGACAGGCTGAAAAAATTTCAAGTAATGGCTGGGATGATCCAGGGGGATGATAGATGACTGCAATACACAGAAGGGGCTGAAAATAGTATCTACATTAAAATAATGTGAATGAAGGAACAACTTTTAGAGTGCAGCATGGGGAAAGGAGGAGTCAATTCCACCTCTGTCTCTGCTTCTGGGCCTGAAGGTGGGAGTGAAATGGAAACCACTGTGTGAAAGAGATGTAGGTGAAGCAGTGTCCAATTGTATGAGCCATATCTCTGTTATTTTAAGGAGGTTGTTTAAGAAGAAGAGGTCATGTATGATATTATTAGTTATAGAAAGAGCATGCATTTCATAGGGCACATTTAAAGGATCTTGAAAATAATGGAAGAAAGTTGATATATTTGAGGTTTGCTGGAATTCTATAATGTGCAATTTCAAAAAGAAGTGTATTGGAGATTGCAGAATTAAATTTGGTGATATATTAGCAGTTGGTATAAGCAAAAGGATTGAAGGGAAGAATAAATGATTGTAAGATTTAAACGGTCTAATTTTGTGCTGACAGTTTAGGACTATTGAAGTTAAGGAATGAGGATAAAAATTGAAGTTTATGAGTGTTTATTAGAGGGGAGTGGGGTACTAAGAAATCAATATAGATAATGGGGTGTGATGTGGGGGCAGGAAGATGAAGGATGTTGTATTTCCAAGGATTACGTCATAAAGGGATAGTAAGAAAGACAGTTTGTTAAACATTGTGAGATTTGAGTTTAATTTGTTTGGGCCCCCACAAAAGAGAACATTTTGGTTGCTAGTAAGGGTTGCAAAGGGTAGTTTATTATTTTGCACAAAAGGAAAATACTGGCTGTTTTTTCATGTAGCACACAAATACTATATAGCTTTATCTTTACACTGACATTTGAAGTTGATCTATGACATGCCATACTCCAATTATAAATCTGTCCCCACATTTTAAATTTATCATCTCTCCAATGCAACATGGTTTTGCCCAGATGAAAAGTTACTCATTTTTTTGCTTTACTCTCCTTAATGAATCAGGCCCAATATCATCATCACACAATATTCATGCATCCCCACTAGAATCTGGTGTTACGGATTCAGTTTGTTATTGGCTTCAAGAACGGTAAATGTATCAAGCTGAGAGTTTTCCGGCGGGTTTGAAAAACCAATCAGATTCTAACTATCATTTGTTTAGTACATTCTACAAAATGACAGCTAGAATCTGATTGGTTGCTATAGGCAACATCTCCACTTTTCAAACTCGCCGGAAAACTCTCAGCTTGATACATTTACCCCCAGTTGTTATATATTTTCTGGGAAGAAGCCTCCTCCGACTCACAATGTTCCCGACTGTGCTAAACACTCTTTCCAAGTACACACTGGAGGTTGGACAGCTTAAGTTCACCATAGATAGTTTGTACAAGGGGCTCCAAATTGCTGTTATTTCCTTACAGAATTCAAAGGGACTGTCTGAGATGCTAATTTCTAAATTAATCATTTAAGTAATCCTCCGCCATTCTACTAATACAAGGTGTGTCAGATTGAGACATGGTAGAGGTGTCATTATATTTGGGTATTTCTTTTAAGCCTGACCTGAATAACCTTTCTCATTGCTGTGCTGTGTTGACTAAGTATCAGTGTGACTCTTAGAAAAGTTTTTTTCTGACAATGCCATTTTTAGGAGATGCTAAAAAAGGGGACGTTTCATGTATAACTTGAACCGACAGCTTGCTAACAAGGATCTATTTGTATCTGTGAAGATTTCTGTCAGTGGGAAAGAAAGACCTTACATATGACTTAAACCAAGGACCATGCATGGTTGCCAAAATATAGTGATCCAATTTCAAAATGCTACAAACTCTTGGAGCCTGGCTAAATAAATAAAGAGCTTAATATACAAGGTCGACATACTTTGCAGAATTGCTAAGTCTTATCTCCTCCTTCAGCTTCTCCAGCTGCTTTTCCAGTAGTTTGATTAGGGCTATGACTTGACTGGCAGGCATTGTTTGATTTCACTTCATTGATCAGCATTGTTTGATTTCACTTCATTGACCGGCATTGTTTGATTTCACTTCATTGACCGGCATTGTTTGAACTAACTTAATTTGTTGCAATTTCAAGTAGTTTGAGTAGCTTGCATAAAACAGTAAGATTTATCCAGTGTGCTGGACTAAAGTAACATGTCCCCCCTCTCCCTATCTCATGGCTTGATGTGTAGGTTCCTCTAATTGCTCAAGCATATAAATTGTGGAATTCCACTTTGTTACTTACCTCTTGCTTCAGTTGGTGACATGGCAGATGATATTGTTTTTGCAGCCGCTGCAATGTTCTACATGCTGTTGCTCAATTTCTAAAATGCCCAGAAATTTTACGGGCTCCTGCACTGACCTCTATTTGCTTATGAAATTCTGCACCACCAAACTTATTGTGTGTGCAAAGCATGGTATGTGTTGAAATTCAACCAGTCATAATGCACACACAATGTTCGCTCCTTTATGAGGAATCCTGAGGAGAGTCTTAGCTGGATGAGGACTTTTTGCTATGACATTCCTGAGTTTTTCCAACAGATTGTCAATGGTATGTTTCTTTTATGAAACCAGCTATACAAAGGGTAGTTTGCCTGTGAATGACCTGGCATTGTGTGCTAGCACTGCTTTGCTTAAAGGATGAGGAGGAGGATGATAAATCTATTGCCACAGCTTCTGCTGATGGCAATACAGCTGCCAAGTGGGATGTCATGGTAATGTAGTCTTTTGTTTGGCCAGTACCGCTTGCCTACAAAACAATAGCTAAGTGTACAGTTAGTACAATAGCATTTTCTAGGGACAGAATAGGGTACAGCTGAGGAATTTCTGTTCAGAAGAAATGGAATTGAGATGGAATTTGGTAGCATAGACACATGGCTTCAACTAATTGGTTAAAATCTGATGCATTGATGGTGGAAATTGGACGCACATCCATTGCTAACATAGCAGTCATGGCATTAGTGATCCGCTGTGCAATGGATGTAAAAGGATGCTGACTATCATACATGGTTCCTCTTCAAAATGCTAGCTTTACTTACAATTGTGTAAACCTATGCTTACTCTTCTTGGTCCCCTTCTGTATCAAGGTGTCACCTTCAGCAGTAGCAGCTGTAGCATGCAAGGATGTCTTTTGAGAATTAGAGATTGCATTAATGGAGTCAGTTGTAATTTTAAAATTGTATGCTGGACTATATACTAGTAATGAGGAGGGTGATGATGAAGGTGTTGACATTGAGGATTGCATGAGGTTTCTATCCATTTGACTGTTACCTGATAGTGGGCTGCTTGCTACTATACACAGTTTTGAAAAACTACTTGAATGAACTTGATGTAAATGACAAAACAGGAAGGAGGTGCCTAGAAAATCAATGTCCCAATCTCTGATTATTGTGGTGTCACAAAGGCTACAAATGCAGTGACAAATGTTGGATGGGTTGGGATAAAAATATTTCCAAACACAAGGGGGTAAATGTTTTATTCTGTGAGTTTCCATCAGGTTTGAAAAGTGGAGCTGTTGCCTATAGCAACCAATCAGATTCTAGCTGTCATTTTGTAGAATGCTCTAAATAACTGATAGTTAGAATCTGATTGGTTGCTATAGGCAACATCTCCACTTTTCAAACCCGACGAAAACTTGCAGCTTGATACATTTACCCCAAGAGGTGCTTTTTTTGGTCCTATGCCTTAACAATGCACTTATCATGGGTATGAGGTGGTACCATTGGTTATCTGCCTTACTTCAACACAATTATCATATTCCTCATTACCTTGTTCAAGTACAACACATTCATTTCAGTCCACAATTATCCCTCTCATCCTCTTGCACATTTGCAAATTCCAAAGTAGCATCCTCAATTTTTGCATCTGAATCATCATCATTACTATTCATCCTCACATTTCCAAATGGTTGAGAAAGATAGGAAGGAGAATACTCTATAATTACAATGTCAGAATCTGAAATGTCAGGCTCACATATAGCACTCATGGATACCCTCAGATTCTCCTCAGGATTCTGTAAGTTGCCCAAGTTGTTCTTGAGTCTCAGTGTTTCTTACATGCACTGATGTGGCTGTTTTGGAGGTGACACAAAACAGGTCTAGCTATTTATACTTCCTCTACAGCACTAACTAGCTAAATCACACCCAGTTGCTCCAGCTGTGATCTGCTTGTAGTGCAGTGTAGATAGTTCAGTGGTAATCTAATTCTTCTCAGGAGTCCGACCTATTCCTCTCCACGTCAGTTTACTATACTGACTTGGAGTAAATGCGATTAATGAACAGGGCGGCAGCACACAATGACGTAGATGTATAAGCCGACAGTAATCTTTCTACACATAAGGGGGCAGTTGGAAGAGGCGCCACCTCTTCAATGTTATTAAGTAAGGCTTACATAATGTAGCCTTAAGCAATTCTATAACTGCCCCCCTAAGTGTAGAAAGAAAGAAAGACATCCGTGTTTCGAGCAACAATTTCTACCACATGTTGCCTTTGAGGCGGTATGAAGGAGGTCTCAATGGGTACCTTACAGTCTTCTGTCTTACTAGCTAGCATCGAATGCACAGGACTTTCCTCATGCTGAGGTTTTAGTAAATTGACATTATAAATTTGTTTTTCCTGCCTTCTACCCAAATGGCGGACTCTATAGTTCACGGGTCCAACTATCTCTATGACCTCATAATGTTCTTGCCAGTGTGCAAAGATCTTACTTTCCTGGATGGGGACAAGAACTAAAACTTTGTTGCCATGGTTGAAAGAATGGACTACTGCCTGAGTGTCATAATGTCTTTGCTGTTGCTCCTGAGGATCCTCTAAGTGTTGTTTCCCCAGAGAACATATTTGTCTACAATTGCTAAAAAAAAGGGATGTCTACAATCTATACAATTGTACAATAAACTGAACTATATTTGACTCCTTGGTTTTTTATTTTTTATAACTCAAAATTGTATTGCATAGAAAAACATGAGTGACATATACAGAGAACAAAAAGAAACTTGAATGAAACATTCAAAATACAAGTATCCAGCAATGTCACTCTCACAACAGAAATACGTATTACAGATTACAGTATAACAAGTTTGTGATGGGCAAGGGAGGGGAGGGTAAGGTAATGGACATTAAAGGGGTGTAGGGTAGGCAAGGGGGGAAAGGATATAGTCGTCGAGTGAGATAAACTAAGAGAAGCATGCTCTCCCTCAGGAGGGAGCGCTATCAGGTCTGTATGGTAGTATTTTAGAGAAGCGATAGCCTCAATGTTATATAGAATTGTGTAGGGGGGAGATTAGTTGGAGGGAGAAAAACTGCAAGACCCTAGGCATAGAGCCAGGGGGCCCAAATCTGATGGAATTTTGTCTTCTTTGTCTCGTAGTAGCGATGTGACCTTTTCCATGTTGGCGATGAACCATATATATGATCTTAGAGAAGAGACGCGAGGGGGGCTCCGCCCGCTTCCAAAATTTAGCTATCAGGCATCTGGCAGCCGCCAGAACATGTGAAGCTAGTTTCGCAGAGTGGGTATCAAGGTCCTGTATAGGATAACAGAGTAGGAAGGACCACGGATTCTTCCTAATAGGTAATTGGAGAAGGGAGGAAAAATGTCTCGCAACCCTGTCCCAGAAGGAGAAAATGACAGGGCATGACCACCAAATATACACAAGTGTGCCTCGATGACCACTATTTCTCCAGCAATCGGGAAAAGCCAACTGATACATCTTTGCGAGCCTATAAGGTGTAAGATACCACCTATAATAAACTTTATACGCATTTTCCTTAATTAATGTGGAGATGGAACTAAAGGCCACATTCAGTCTAATGGTCTCCCAGCAGTCCTCCTCCAGGGGTGGGCCCAGGTCTCTCTCCCACTCCCTCTCATGTGTATTCCCGGAAGACACCAGTTTCTCCAGTAGAAGACTATACAAGGAGGAGATCATACCTCTTCGCAGGGGGGAAGAGAGGCAAAGAGATTCAAATTAGCAGGGGAGATGGGGCGAACTGTCCGACAGGAGGAAATGCCGAACCTGCAAATATTGGTAGAAAGGCGAATGAAAGTTAGGAACTCTAGAGCAGAGAGCGTCATAGGATATAGGCCTTCCTCACTCAAGGAAGCTTCCTGCAAATCAGAATCCCGCCTTGGTCCACAACCGAGAAAAAGATCTGGACATACCCGAAGGGAAGGTGGGGTTATTCCACAGGGGTATAATGTGCAGAGGGATCTCCCAGATCCGGGCAGCAAATTCCAGAGTTGGAAAACGTTTGGTTAGAGCCTTCCAAATATCAGTAGGAATTCCCCAAAGGCCAGATAGGTCGGGTATGGGGAGATAGGCAGCCTCCAAGTCTGCCCATGCGTGAGATGCGAGAGGAGAAAATGAGGAAACTATTGAGCTAAGCTGGGCCGCCCAGTAATAGGCCTTGATGTCGGGAAAGCCCCTGCCTCCACAGCTCCTAGGTTTTTTGAGTAGTGCCAATCGGAGCCTGGGAGACCTGCCCCGCCACACAAATTTAGAAAGGTGTTGCTTCATAGAGTATATTTCAGCTAAGGGTATTCTAACAGGCAATGTCTGAAAAAGGTAAAGAAGTTGAGGGAGAACAGTCATTTTTTACGGCAATGATCCTGTCCAGCCACGAAATGATTAGGGTTCGCCAGGAGAAAATGTCTGATTTGAGTTTACGAAAAAGAGCTGGATAGTTCTCCTGATATAGGGATTCGTATGAGGTGGTAATGTAGACCCCCAGATATTTAAATTTTTTCTTCTGCCTTCTAAAGTGAAAATGGGAGGTGAGATCACAGCAGTCCTGTGAAGGCATATTAAGAAATAGGGCTTCAGATTTTGTTATGTTGATTTTATATCCGGACAGGCCGCTGTATTTCGTGAGGAGGCAGAACAGGTTGGGCAAAGATGTTCTTGGCTGCTGGAGTGTGAGGAGTATATCGTCAGCAAACAGAGAGAGCTTACTCTCCAGATTGGACCCCGTCTCCACCCCTCTTATATCTAGGGAGGCTCGGATAGTGGCTGTCAAAGGCTCAATGACCAAGGCGAAAATTAAAGGGGAGAGTGGGCATCCCTGGCGGGTGCCATTACTAATTGGGATGGGATCAGAAGGAAAGCCATTAACCATAACCTTAGCAGAGGGATGGGAATATAAGGCCTTGACCCCCGACAAGAAATCCCCAGACAGACCAATGTACTTAAGGGTATGGGTCATTGCCAGGAAAACCCGTCGAAGGCCTTTTCGGAGTCTAAGGATAAGATAATGAAGGGAGTTTTCCTGGTGTTGAGTATGTGAATAAGGTCAATAGTTCTCCTCGTGTTGTCCCTGGCCTAACTACCGGGGACAAACCCCACCTGATCATAGTGAACTAACCCAGGGAGTACAGTGTTTAAGCGATTGGCCAGGATCTTGGCATATAGTTTCAGGTCATTGTTAAGCAGGAATATTGGAAGGCAGCTAGCACAATTTTGAACATCTTTACCCTCCTTGTGGATCAGGGCTGTCCGAGCCTCCAGAGATTCTTTGGGCCAAGGGTTGCCCTTCAGGATAGAATTTAAAAGAGTGGAAAGGCGAGGGGCCAGAAGAGCCACAAACTTTTTATAGTAAGCTGCTGAGAACCCATCAGGGCCAGGTGCCTTACCCGTTTTCTGAGCCTTAATAACCTGCTCCACCTCCTCTAAGGAGATGGGTTCACTAAGATGATCCGCAGCCTGAGGAGTAAGCTTATCCTATTCCAAATGACCCCCACAAAGATGTGTTTTGCGGCTTTCAAAACTAAAATACTCAAAATACCTGCAATATTTGCAGTTGTTCAACAAATCCCCTTTAACAAAATAATAAGGTATACCTTCTGCTGGCCTGTCAGCTTTCACCACATCATTTACTTCCACAACATATTTAAATGCATTTTCAAGGGTAGCATCATTTAGATGATCCCTAGCAAATTCTTATAGTGAAATGTGCCTTGGAATTGGAGACCAGTCCTCAGCTTGCTCTGGTGGCCTCAAATAACGGTTTTACAGGACACCAGGGTGAGGGAGGGAGAGTGGAGACAGAACTATGTAAGAAGGAGAAAATTAATTGAGACAGATCTATGAGAAGACAAATATATATTAACAAGTTAACCCGTGCATGATACTCATGCATTCTAGTCAAATCAAGCTACTTAAGGTGTTAAAAAGGTTCTTGTCATGCATTTGGGCCTAGCCCAGGCATCCTCAGGGGAAGAGCGTTACTTCCCGACGCAAGCGCCCTTTTTTAATGTGGTTTTGTCCACATGTCACCACCTCATCATTTTTCTCCATCACCTCATCCTTCATCTTCATCGCCACATCCTTCGTCTCCATAGTTTTATTGTTCTAAAATCTCTCGATACACAACGTTTCTGCTAAACATCTTATCGCTGTGCTCAATCAGTCTTCCTTGAAGGGCAGTATTCATAACCTGCACCTTCACATCACTGCTTCTCCGTACTCATGAAAATGCGACATACAATTGTCCATGACCAAAAACACACACACTAAGAATTTAGTAGGTCAGTTAACCCGATACTCATGCATTCTAGTCAAATCAAGTTACTTAAGGTGTTAAAAACTCCCCACTGTCACCCCCGGCAACCACCAACCACTCCCAACTGTCACTTCTCCTTCAAGAATTATATAGGTCAGTGTATAACTCTGCCCAGCAGGTGGCGCTGCAGCTTGTTTGTTTTTTTTCACACACACCACTAGCCTTTTATATAGTAGATAAGACTGATCTATTAAGAGATGTATATGTAAAAGGCTGTATTTGTGTTGATCAGCATTTATGAGAAAAAGCATCTGATAATATAAGTATGTAAAGAGAATTATCTATGAACCAAAGCATCCGTTAGGAGAAACATCATTTTTAAAAAAAATAACCATCTGGGGAAAGAAACAGTGAGACAGGCCGTATTGGTGTATTCAAACCATTGTTCTTGTGAGTAAACCTGAGAAATTATCACATTCTTATATTACATAAACCTGAAGTGTAAGGGAGATAAAGATTTAACACCTGCATCAAAATAAATATTGATTTCAGAGAGTGTGAAATATAGATATTATTTAAATCATTAGAAATGTTAATTTCAGATATTGAATTATATATCAATTCATTATAGCATCTGCATCGTTATAAATATGAAATTCAAATATATATCTGGAGAAAATGAAATGTACATATAATTAGGTGAAAAGTAGCTACCAGCAGTATTATAAGTGCTCAGTGTGCAGCATGTAGTGTTCTTAGTTGTTCTAACACACAGTGTACGTCTGCACCCTGACTCTCTCCACAATAGAGTAATAGAGTTCCTGCCTTCAAATATGTGCCCTGTATCATAACATCACTCTGAAAAAGTGGGAGGGATTTCTGGTGCTTGTAACAGTAGCACAGGCGTGGCATGATTCAGCTGTTTGCCATGGAACATCTAGATTGAAGTGTAGCTTATGATGAGAACAGAAGAAGGGTGCTTGGTGTTCAATAGAGTCTGTATATGGGAAGTAACTTACTTGCTAGAGTAACAAACATGGTGCATACTTCATGTTTGGAGGTATGTCCAGTTGTGTGGCGTATCATCATCAACATATCTTGCATGTAATAGCTCTGTGCACACTCAGAAATAGACCTTACATCGATGAACGCAATTGAGTGCAATTCATGTCCAAACCCAAATTACACTTACAATAGCCTACAAATTGGCAGCATGGTTGCTTAGTGGTTAGCACTTCTGCCTCACAGCACTGGGGTCATGAGTTTGATTCCCGACCATGGCCTTATCTGTGAGGAGTTTGATTGTTCTCCCCGTGTTTGCGTGGGTTTCCTCTGAGTGCTCTGGTTTCCTCCCGCACTCCAAAAAAATACATACTGGTAGGTTACATAGTAACATAGTTGATGAGGTTGAAAAAAGACACCAGTCCATCAAGTTCAACCTATTTTGGATCTCCTGCGATCCTGCACTTATATTTGAGTAGGCAACCGCCCATCTGTTTCAATTTTTAAAATCCCCACAGACTCAATATTGCAATCCAATTTTTACCCTATATCCACTACTATCCTTTATTTTAAATTAACGGTCGTATCCCTGGATACACCTTTCCGCTAAAAATTTGTCTAACCCTTTCTTAAACATATCTATTGAATCTGCCATCACAACCTTCCCTGGCAATGAATTCCATATCTTGACTGCCCTCTCCTCTAACCTTAGGGGATGACCACGTGTCCTGTGTATGGTCCTTGGGGTAAAAAGTTCCCATGAAAGCTCTCTGTATTGACCCCTAATGTATTTGTACATAGTAATCATATCTCCCCTTAGACGCCTCTTTTCTAAAGTAAACATGCCTAAACTGGCTAACCTTTCCTCATCACCTAATGACTCCATACCCTTTATCAATTTTGTCGCCCTTCTCTGAACCCTTTCTAGTTCCAAATTATCTTTTTTATAGAGTGGTGCCCAGAACTGTACTGCATATTCAAGATGAGGCCTTACCAACGATTTATACAGTGGCAAAATTACACTGTCTTCCCTTGCATCTATGCCCCTTTTTATGCATGCCAATACTTTGTTTGCCCTTGCAGCTGCTGCTTGACATTGAGCACTATTGCTAAGTCTACTGTCTACGAGCACTCCCAAATCCTTTTCCATTATAGATTCTCCCAAATTAATTCCATTTAATTTATAGATTGCGTTCTTGTTTTTGATCCCTGAATGCATAACCTTACATTTATCTGTGTTAAACCTCATATTCCATTTAGCCGCCCAATCCTCCAGTTTATTTAAGTCCCTCTGTAGAGAAGCTACATCTTGCTCTGATTTTATTACCTTACAGAGTTTAGTGTCATCTGCAAAAATAGAAACTTTACTCTCTAAACCATCACCAAGGTCATTAATAAATATATTAAAAAGGAGTGGTCCCAGCACGGAACCTTGAGGTACTCCACTTAAGACCTTTGACCAATTAGAAAATGTTCCATTTATCACAACTCTCTGTTCCCTATTCTCTAACCAGTTTTCGATCCAAGTACAAATTTTGATTTCTAGACCCAGTTCCCTTATTTTGTAAACCAACCTCTTGTGTGGCACTGTATCAAAGGCCTTTGCAAAATCTAAGTAGACCACATCTACTGTCCTGCCCTGGTCTAAGTTCCCACTAACTTCCTCGTAGAAACTAATTAGATTAGTTTGACATGACCTATCCCTCACAAATCCATGTTAATTCCCACTAATAATTTTATTGCGTACCAAGTAATCCTGAATACTGTCCCTTAAAATACCTTCCAGTAGTTTCCCCACTATTGATGTCAGGCTTACAGGTCTATAATTCTCTGGTTGTGATCTCGTCTCCTTTTTAAACAACGGCACCACATCTGCTATTCGCCAATCCCTTGGTACTGAGCCTGATGAGATTGAATCTCTGAAAATTAAGAATAGCGGTCTAGCTATTTCCGAGTTTAACTCCATAAGGACCCTTGGGTGTATGCCACCTGGACCTGGAGCTTTATTTATCTTAATATTCTTCAGTCGCCTTTGGACTTCTTCCTCTGACAACCAAGTATTAATTAATGGCATGGTTTCATTTCCATTTTTATGTATTACTCCTGCCATTTGTTCCTCTCTGGTAAATACTGAAGAAAAGAACGTGTTTAATATCTCTGCTTTTTCCTTAGTATCATTTATCAATTCACCCATCTCACTTCTTAGGGGTCCTATATTATCTTTTTTAATCCTTTTGCCATTTATATACTTAAAAAACTTTTTGGGGTTTGTCTTACTTTCTTTTGCAACGTGCCTTTCATTTTCTAATTTAGCCAATCTAATTTCCTTTTTGCATGTTTTATTACATTCCTTGTACCTATGGAAGGACTCTTCTGACCCTTCAGACTTAAACAATTTAAATGCACGCTTCTTCCTTTGCATTTCTTCCCTTACCTTTTTATTTAGCCACATTGGTTTAGACTTAATTCTTTTACATTTATTTCCCATAGGAATGAACTTATACGTGTATGTTTCCAACAACATTTTAAAGACAGCCCACATTTCTTCCGTATTTTTTCCTTCAAAGGCTTTGTCCCAGTCTATGCTCTTTATAGAGGTTAATTGTCTGCTATCAAATTGACCCTAATCTCTCTGTCTGTTTGTGTGTATTTTAGGGAACTTAGACTGTAAGCTCCAATGGGGCAGAGACTGATATGAGTGTGTTCTCTGTACAGCACTGCGGAATTAGTGGCACTATATAAATAGATGATGGTGATGATGATGATTGGCATAATGGGGGAGGGTGTCACGAGCCACGGCGGTACTCACAGCCGCCGTCGCTCGCTTCCTGTCTGCCCCAGCGTCCCGGCCGTCACTATGATGACCGGGACGTCACTTCCTTCCAACTCCCGACCGCAACGGCCGGACACTTTCCTCTGTAGCGCCGGGTCCCGGCAACTGAGGACAGCCGGGCACGTGCGCAGTACTAAGTAATAGCCTGCAGGCTATTGAGGTTAATTTATTTATTACCAGGGTCCTGTGGGTATTTTCAGAGCTAGGCTCCGATTGGCTGGCTGCAGTATTTAGGGCAGTGAGGACTGAGCCTCACTGCCGGTTATAGCTTCTGCTTCCCAGTCTGCTGACCTGCTTTGTTCCTGTTCCTGTTTATTGAACTTCTGCTGACCTCCCGTGTATGACCTTTGGCTTGGATTTGGACTTCGCATGTGGATCCCGTGACTCTGACCTCTAGGCCTGTTTACCGTTTCTTCTGTCTGCTTGTGACCCTTGACCCCGGCTCGTTAACTGGAATTGCAACCTGCTGCCAGCCCTTGACCTCTGCGTGGACCTCACTCCGCTTGCCCGGTTTGTCCCCAGCCGGTACACACTTCAAGACCCTCTGTCAGTCTGAAGCCCAGTCTGTGCCCACCACCAGGGGCTCCAGTGAACACCTGATTGGCAAAGTAGACTCCGTGTTTTGTTGTGCCGCTGGAGGGGTTCCTAACATTATAACCGGCCCACACACTGAGACGATGTTGTGATGGATGGAAGCAGATCCACACCATCTCCGGCGCAAGCCTTAGCAGGCCATGTTGAGTCCTTGTACCAGATGATCCAGGGATTGTCTGAGCATTTGTATGTTCAGGAACAACTTGCGAAAACCTCGCAATCCACTCTAGATTCCACCTGTGAACCAAAAATGAATTTACCGGACCGGTTCTCCGGAAATAGATCCCTGTTCCGGAATTTCAGGGAGAGCTACAAGCTCTATTTTCGGTTGAGACCCCGCTCCTCCAGTTCAGAGCAGCAGAGAGTCGGGATTATCATTTCCCTTCTACAGGGTGACCCCCCAGTCCTGGGCTTTTTCCTTGCCGCAGACCAGTCCTTCCATGCAGTCAGTAGATGCTTTCTTCGAGGCATTAGGTCTACTATATGATGACCCGAACCGTATGGCCTCCGCTGAAGCTCATCTACGGGCCTTGAAACAAGGCCGGCGGTCGGCAGAGGAATACTGCGCTGAATTTCATAGATGGTCACCTGATAGTGGATGGAATGACCCTGCCTTATGTAGTCAGTTCCGTCTAGGCCTGTCGGAACAGATTAAAGACTCTTTGGTGCAATACCCGACTCCTACCTCATTGGAGGATCTGTTGCACCTCACTATTAAAATTGACAGAAGAATTAAGGAACGCAAGTCTGAGAAGGAGGCATTTTCTCTTCCATCTGCCTTGATTCCTGTTGCCACGGATGACGAGGAGCCTATGCAACTTGGAGCATATTGTCTCTCCCCTGAGGAAAGAGACAGGAGGCGATCACAAGGCCTATGTCTCTATTGTGGCACTAAGGGCCACTTCTACCATTCCTGCCCCATTAAGCCGGGAAAAGAGCATGCCTAGGGAATGAGGGGAATGTTCACCTAGGTCTGCAAATTGTTTCCTCAAAAAATGCTGTGTTAATCACTGCACAACTCAAGTCTAGTGCCGGTTCGGTGAACCTGTCGGCCTTCATTGATAGTGGAGCTACAGGCAACTTCCTTGACATCGAGTTTGCCCGCTCTGCTGGAATTCCGCTGACTAAACTCAAATCTGCCATTATGATTTTTGTGGCTTAGATGGTAGTCCATTGCCAGGCGGCAAGATTACCTGGGAGACCCCGCTACTACAATTGAACATTGGAGCTCTCCACTCGGAATCCATAGTCATCTTTCTTATTGAATGTCCGTCAGTTCCTTTGATCCTGGGCCACTCCTTGCTATCCCGCCATAACCCTGTCATGGATTGGGTAAAAGGAGAAATTGTCCAGTGGAGCATTTATTGCACACAGTCTTGCTTGACACTACCTCTACGTGTGATTCAGCCTATTCCGGAGCAGCTTCCCTCATAGTATCATGAGTTCTGGGATGTTTTCTCCAAAAAAGCTGCTGACACTCTACCACCGCACCGGAAATTCGACTGTGCCATCGAGCTTATTCCAGGTTCTAAATTACCCAAGGGGCGCTTGTACTCCCTCTCTGGTCCAGAGACCAAATCTATGCAGGAATACATTGATGAAAACCTGGAGAAAGGCTTCATCATGCCACATAAATCTCCCGTAGGAGCAGGATGCTTCTTTGTATCCAAAAAGGACAGAGGACTAAGACCTTGTATTGATTACTGGGAATTGAATCTTATCACAATCAAGAACACCTATCCCCTTCCGCTCATCTCAGTATTTTAACAGTTGAGAGGTGCTAATGTCTTCACAAAGATCGACCTTCGTGGAGCGTATAACCTCATCCGTATCAAGGAAGGAGACGTGTGGAAGACGGCATTCAATACGCACTCCGGCCACTACGAGTATCTGGTCATGCCATTTTGGTCTTAGCAATGCCCCTGCAGTGTTTCAGGACTTGATCAATGAGGTTCTTCGGGACTTCCTTGGTGGTTTTGTGGTCGCCTATTTAGATGATATCCTCTTCTATTCCAGATCTTTGTCTGCACATAGGGATCACGTTAAACAAGTTCTACGAAGATTGCGAGATAACCACCTTTATGCCAAGCTGGAAAAGTGTGAGTTTGAGGTGCAGAAGGTATCCTTTTTAGGTTACGTAATCTCTTCTGAGGGATTCTCCATGGATCCAACTAAGGTTCAGGCTATTTTGGATTGGGTGCAACCAAACAATCTTAAGGTGGTAAAGAGCTTCCTGGACTTCTCCAACTATTATAGAATATTCATTCACGGCTTTGCTGACATTGTGGCTCCCATTGTCGCCCTGACCCATAAAGGAATGGATCCAACTAATTGGTCGACCCAAGCAGTAGCCTCATTCGAAAGTCTGAAAAAGTCCTTTGTCTCCGCTCAGGTCCTTAGACACCCGGATCCAGCGAAGACATTTGTTCTTGAGGTCGACGCCTCTGACGTCGGTGCTGGTGCCATCCTATCGCAGAAGGATCCTCATACTAATCGTCTACACCCATGTGCCTATTTCTCCCGTCAGTTCTCTTCAGCAGAAGCCAACTATGATGTCGGTAATAGAGAACTATTGGCAATCAAATGGGAGTTCGAGGAGTGGCGGCATTGGCTGGAGGGTGCTTCACATCAGATCTCTGTCATTACCAACCACAAGAACTTGCAATATATTCAATCGGCCAAACGTCTAAATCCCAGACAGGCCCGTTGGTCGTTATTCTTCACCCGATTTAATTTCCTGATCACCTATCGACCAGGTTCCAAAAATGTCCGGGCAGATGCTCTGCCCAGAAGTTTCTTGGCACACCACGTTCCAGTTATAAACCCAGAGCCTATTATTCCTCCTTCCGTAATCCATGCTGGGTTAACCCAGGATCTGAGTATCACACTTCAGAGATTCCAGAGATTAGCCCCTGATGCTACTCCGGAGCGATATCTCTTTGTTCCAGTCCATCTAAGGAAGGCGGTTCTTGCCGAGGCGCATAATAGTAGGTCTGCTGGACACCCTGGAATTTTTTAGATGCTGGATATCCTTTCCCGTATGGTCTGGTGGCCATACTTGTCTGCTGACGTCAAGAGTCATGTCCTCTCATGTGAGGTTTGTGTCTGAAACAAAGTCCCCAGGACTCGCCCGGTAGGTCAGTTGGTTCCATTGGCCATTCCTGCAAAACCTTGGACACATTTGTCCATGGACTTTATTGTTGATTTACCACCTTCTGCAGGACACAATACTATTTGGGTTGTGGTAGACCGTTTCAGCAAAATGGCACATTTCATTCCATTAACCAGTCTTCCTACCGCTCGAGATCTGGCTATTCTCTTCATACAACATATTTTCCGTCTCCATGGACTTCCTTCTGATATTGTTTCTGATCGTGGTACACAATTCATAGTGCAGTTCTGGAAATCCTTCCGCACCCTTCTCGGAATCAGGATCAGTCTGTCATCTGCATACCACCCTCAGTCTAACGGGCAAACTGAAAGGGTTAACCAGTCACTTGAACAGTTCCTCCGATGTTATACTTCAGAATTCTATGACAATTGGTCCTCTTTGCTGCCCTGGGCAGAGTTTGCCTACAATAACTCATCTCACTCATCTACTCAAACTTCCCCGTTTTACTGTAACTTTGGTTTCCATCCCAGGTCTAATTCTCTGTATTCTCTCAAATCTGCTGGTATCCCGGAGATTCGTTCCACAGCTGCTGATCTGAAAGTATTTTGGAGGAAAGTTCAGTCCTCCTTGAAAAAGTCCTCATTGTCTGCTAAAAAAAATTCGGATCGCCACCGTACCACCTGCTCATTCAAAGTGGGCCAGAAAGTGTGGCTGTCAACTCGAAATGTTAGGCTCAGACAGCCTTGTAAGAAACTGGGGCCTAAATTTATTGGTCCGTTCATGATTACCAAACAGAACAATCCGGTAGCTTTTAGACTGAAGATTCCTGGCTCACTAAAGATCCCCAACACGTTTCATTGTTCGTTAATTAAGCCGGTATTATACCCGAATCAACAACAGCCTACATGGTTTCTATGGGGAATAGGAACATACCACAAAAATTTGTGGTCCAGAAGATTCTCGACTCTAAAAGAGTGCAGGGGCAGGTGCATTTCCTAGTACAGTGGTAAAATCGTGGACTAGAAGAGCAGTCCTGGGTCCCGAGAAGACGACTATATGCTCCTAAACAGTTGAAGAAATGCTTCAAAAAATTTCCAAGGAAACCTGGATGTCGGGTTTCCTTACATAGTTGATGAGGTTGAAAAAAGACACCAGTCCATCAAGTTCAACCTATTTTGAATCTCCTGCGATCCTGCACTTATATTTGAAATTAATCCAGAGTAGGCAACCGCCAATCTGTTTCAATTTTGAAAATCCCCCCAGACTCAATATTGCAATCCAATTTTTACCCTATATCCACTACTATCCTTTATTTTAAATTAACGGTCGTATCCCTGGATACACCTTTCCGCTAAATATTTGTCTAACCCTTTCTTAAACATATCTATTGAATCTGCCATCACAACCTTCCCTGGCAATGAATTCCATATCTTGTCTGCCCTTACTGTAAAGAACCCCTTACTTTGCTGGTTGTGAAATTCCCTCTCCTCTAACCTTAGGGGATGACTACGTGTCCTGTGTATGATCCTTGGGGTAAAAAGTTCCCATGAAAGCTCTCTGTATTGACCCCTAATGTATTTGTACATAGTAATCATATCTCCCCTTAGACGCCTCTTTTCTAAAGTAAACATGCCTAAACTGGCTAACCTTTCCTCATAACTTAATGACTCCATACTCTTTATCAATTTTGTCGCCCTTCTCTGAACCCTTTCTAGTTCCAAATTATCTGTTTTATAGAGTGGTGCCCAGAACTGTACTGCATATTCAAGATGAGGTCTTACCAATGATTTATACAGTGGCAAAATTACACTGTCTTCCCTTGCATCTATGCCCCTTTGTCACGGGCACTAGGAGTCTTTACCCAGGGATCACCAGGTGATAGGCTTACCAGAGCAGTATAGGTGGTAATATGGTACTCTGGTAGCAGGGTGATCACGGAACAGGAAATAGCAGATGATGAGATGCTCAGGAAAGTCTATGACTAGCAGCACTGGCAATATGGAGGTAGTAATACACGAGGAACTGTATGGACAAAGGACATGTGAAGGTAGTCAGTGGTCTGCGGTAGCAAGTTGTACCACTGCTATAGTGAGGAGGAATGTCCAACAGAAACGAGGAGGTGATGAGAGTCAGCGGTCTGCGGATAGCAAGTTGTACCGCTGTCAGAGTGAAGGAATGGAATCCAAGTGGAGGTATCCGGGGAGTCAGTGGTCTGCGTTAGCAAGTTGTACCACTGCTATGTGAGAGGATACTGGAACAGGTGAAACTGTAAACAGGAGTCAGTGGTCTGCCACTAGCAAGTTGTACTACTGAATATATATGTGAGGAGGTGCACGGGGAGAGACTGCAACACAATATATACACGGGCACCTTGACTTTGATCCACAGTAATATGCACAATATAAATGTATAAATGACTGAACAACACTGCCAATATAGAAAGTCTCTTGAAGTAATCCGGCATAAGATAACACAGTCAATGATGGCAATAGACTCAGCGGATAGTACACTCCAGAGGAGAACCAACACAGTCCAGCAAGGTATGCAATACACAGCACAGTCAATGGGAAGTATGCATACCGTGGTTCAGGAGAAGGCAGTCAGACAGGAGTGCAGAGATACCTGAAGGGCAGGAGGCCAGCAGGATACAAGTCCCTGGATGGGTGAAGCAGGGGTCTAGCAGGTGCAGCGCACAGGTAGGTAGACCAGCAGGGAACACAGGAAGGCGTGGAGAGCGGATCAGCAGTAGATGGATGAGTAGCGCTGAGAAGTAACAGCAGCGGGTCTCTGCGGGAACACGGAGGTAACCAATAGCAACCAGCAGGTGCAGTAACGATGGGACACCGGAGCAGAGTTGAACTGGAACAGATGATCACGGAGAGTAGCGGGTAGCAATAGTGGCAGCAGACTCAAGGAAACACGGTAGAGTAGACAAGGACTGAAGACTGAAGCGCACAGAGGCAGCGGATAGGAATCAGCTAAACAGTCACGATGAAACACAGACGGGTTGCAGGTTGAAGACTGTAGTGCACGGAGGCAGCGGATAGGAATCAGCTAGCAGTCACGATGATGAAACACAGACGAGTTGCAGGTTGAAGACTGTAGTGCACGGAGGCAGCGGATAGGAATCAGCCAAACAGTCACGATGATGAAACACAGACGAGTTGCAGGTTGAAGCCTGTAGTGCACGGAGGCAGCGGATAGGAATCAGCTGGCAGTCACAAACATGAACAGGTGAGTGGATGTGGTTGAAGCCTGTAATGCACGGAGGCAGCGGATAGGCATCAGCTAACAGTCCCAATGATACATGGTAGAGTTGAAGTGATTAGAAGACTGTAGTGCACGGAGGCAGCGGATAGGAATCAGCTCACAGTCACGATGATACAGTAGATGGTAGAAGTGGTATGGGAACCACAGTAGCAGAAGTGGTTTGGAAACCACAGAGGTAGAAGTGGTTTGGAAACCACAGGAATCAGCAGGGCTGAATAAACAAGGAAACACAGGAACACCTTCAGAGACTCATGGGGAATGAGACTCCAAGATCAGGCAATGTGGTGATGACCACAGGTGCTTAATATAGGGAGGTTGCCTGATCTGCCAATTAAGTTAAAGGAACATACACTGGAGGTATAGAAAGGGCTGCGCATGCGCAGTCCCTCAGGACGGAGGACGACCACGGTTCCTAAATGTCCGGGAAGAAGCACTCACAGTCCGGTGAGTGACAGTACCCCCCCTTTTAAAGGTGGGCACAGAACGCCTGGAACCGGGCTTGTCCGGATTTTTGGAATAAAACTTCTTCAGAAGGGCAGGAGCATTAAGATCTTCAGCTTTGATCCATGAACGCTCTTCAGGACCAAAGCCCTTCCAATGAACGAGGAAACGGAGGACTCCTCGCGAAATTTTTGCATCCAATACCTCAGTAATCTCGAAATCCTCCTCCTGATGAACTTGAACTGGCTGCGGTGCTGAGGAAGGAGTCGAGAAACGGTTGATGATAAGAGGTTTGAGCAAGGACACATGGAAGGCATTGGAGATCCGAAGATTCTTAGGAAGAAGAAGTTTAACACATACTGGATTGATAACTTGAATGATCCTATATGGACCAATAAAACGAGGGGCGAATTTCATAGATGGAACCTTCAAACGAATATTTTTGGTAGATAACCAGACACGATCTCCAATTTTTAGTGGTGGAATAGCCCGCCTCTTCTTATCTGCGAAAGACTTATATTTGTTAGATGTCTTCTTTAAACAGGTTTTGACCTGAGACCAGATATTTTTGAAGGTCTGACAAGCAGTCTCCACAGCAGGAACTTGGGTGGGCGGGAGGGCAGGAAATTCCGGAAAAGACGGATGGTGACCGTAGACCACAAAGAATGGAGTTTTGGATGATGACTCATGGTACATGTTGTTATGGGCGAATTCAGCCCAAGGGAGCAATTCTACCCAGTTGTCTTGGTTGGCTGAAGAGAACATCCTAATAAAAGTCTCAAGATCTTGATTGACTCGTTCCGTTTGTCCGTTAGATTGCGGATGGTAAGACGATGAGAGTGCTAATCGTATGCCCAAGGTTTTACAAAGGGCCCGCCAGAATCTGGAAACGAATTGTACTCCTCTATCTGACACAATCTCAGACGGACATCCATGGATGCGGAAGATTTCTTTAATGAAATGTTCAGCCAGAGTAGACGAGGAAGGTAAACCGGACAGAGGGACGAAATGAGCCATCTTCGAAAATCTGTCTACCACTACCCAAATAGTATTGTGATTCTTACTTGGTGGCAAATCAGTAACGAAATCCATACTAATATGGGTCCAAGGCTTGGACGGAATGGGTAGTGGTCGCAGCAACCCTGCTGGAGTTCTGCGGGAGGATTTGAACTGAGAACATAAATCACAGGAAGCAATAAACTCTTTGACGTCTCTCCTCATTGAAGGCCACCAGTAACTACGAGAGAGAATCTCAAAGGTCTTATGTTCACCGGCGTGTCCAGAAAAACGAGAGGCATGGAACCACGAAAGGATTTTCCTCCTCAGAGTAGGAGGCACGAGGGTCTTCCCAAATGGTAGCATTTTGGTGGATGAAGCAGCCAGAGAAATACATTTGGGGTCTAGAATAGCATGGTTGGGAACCTCTTCTACATCAGAGGACGTCACAAAAGCTCGAGATAGAGCGTCAGCTTTCTTGTTCTTAGCAGCTGGTTTGAAGGTTATAATTAATTCAAAACGGGAAAAGAAAAGAGACCATCTTGCTTGACGAGGGTTCAAGCATTGAGCAGATTGCAAATATGACAAGTTCTTATGATCCGTGAAGATCGTCACCGGATGGCGAGCTCCTTCCAACAAGTATCTCCATTCCTCTAATGCAGCTTTGATGGCCAGCAACTCCTTGTCCCCGATAGTATAGTTTTTCTCTGCGGGCAGAAGACCCCGAGAGTAGAAGGCACAAGGATGTAATTTTTGTTGCTCCGAGCGTTGGGAGAGAATAGCTCCTAAGCCCACATTAGAGGCATCTACTTCTAGGAAGAAGGGGAGTGTCACATCAGGTTGTCGCAGAATGGGAGCAGACGAGAAGGACTCTTTGAGGATTTGAAAGGCTTGGAGAGCCTCAGATGACCATTGCTTAGTATTAGCCCCTTTCCGAGTTAAGGCCACAATGGGAGATGCAATGGATGAGAAGTCTTGAATGAAGCGTCTATAGTAATTGGCAAAACCTAAAAAACGCTGGATGGCACGAAGAGTAGTTGGCTGAGGCCAATGTAGTACAGCATTTACTTTGTCTGGATCCATCTTCAGGCCAACTCCGGAAACTATATACCCCAAGAATGGAATCTGGGGTAACTCGAATGAACATTTTTCCAATTTACAGAACAACGAGTTTTTCCGTAGTCTGGAGAGGACCTCTGCCACATGTTGGTGATGAGAAGGCAGGTCCTGTGAGAAGATCAATATGTCGTCCAGGTAGACAACGACACATACATATAATAAGTCCCGAAAGATCTCATTGATGAAACCCTGGAAAACCGCGGGGGCATTACACAGCCCGAAGGGCATTACTAAATATTCGTAATGCCCATCTCTGGTGTTAAACGCGGTCTTCCATTCGTCACCGGAACGGATTCTAATTAAATTGTAGGCACCACGAAGATCCAACTTAGTAAATATCCGAGCTCCCTTGATGCGATCAAATAGCTCAGTGATCAGCGGAATGGGATACCGATTCTTGATAGTAATGGCGTTGAGTCCACGAAAATCTATACAAGGGCGTAATGATCCATCCTTCTTTTTGACGAAGAAGAACCCAGCTCCAGCGGGAGAGGTGGAAGGTCGAATGAACCCACGCTGGAGATTCTCCTGTATGTACTCAGATGTGGCTTGAGTTTCAGGTAACGAGAGAGGATAGACCCGACCCCTGGGAGGAGTCTTGCCAGGTAGAAGGTCGATCGGACAATCCCAAGAACGATGAGGAGGAAGACGTTCAGACTGAGCTTTATCAAACACATCGGCAAATGAAGCATACTGAGGAGGGAGTCCCGGGGAGGAAGATGAGATGGAAGATTGCTGTACTTTAAGAGGAATAACTTGAGAGAGACAACGATGGTGACATTCAGGCCCCCAAGACGTAACTTGAGGGGTGCGCCAGTCAATCCGGGGAGAGTGACATTGAAGCCATGGAAGGCCTAAGACAATCGGACTTGTCGTAACAGGAAGAATTAAAAACGAAATTTCTTCATGGTGTAGTACACCAATCTGAAGGGTTACTGGAGACGTACTCTGGGTGATGAGACCATTGATGAGACGTGATCCATCTATAGCCGTCACAGTAATGGGTGTTTTTAAAGTGATCACTGGTAGGGACCATTGATTCACTAGTGATTTAGAAATGAAATTTCCTGCTGCTCCGGAATCAATCAATGCCTGTGACTCAAAGGATTTGGTAGCAAAGGAAATCGTAACATCGAAAGCGCAGACTTTAGATTTCATAGACAATGGAGAGGACTCCAGGGACCCTAACTTCACCTCTCCAGAACTAGTTAGGGCCTGGCATTTCCCGATTTCTTAGGGCAAGAACTGAGCATATGTGTGGAATCAGCACAATAGATACAGAGTCTATTCTTTACTCTTCGTTTCCTCTCTTCTAAAGATAATTTGGAACGTCCTATCTCCATGGGAATCACAGAAGGTGAAACTGGACGAAATTGAGGGTTTAAACGAAGAGGTGCTTTAGCAGAAGTTGTTTTCTCAGATTCTCTTTCACGAAATCTCATGTCTACACGATGGCAAAGAGAGATCAAATCTTCTAGTGACGAAGGAAGCTCTTGGGTAGTCAGTGCATCTTTAATTTTATCGGAGAGCCCCTGCCAGAAGGCGGCAACTAATGCTTCAGTGTTCCACTGAAGTTCAGAGGCTAAGATCCTAAATTGAATGACATACTGTCCTACTGTATGGGAGCCTTGTCGCAAACGAAGAATGCTGGAAGCAGCGGAGGTCACACGACCTGGTTCATCGAACACACTTCGGAACGTGGAAATGAATTTGGCACTATCTTGTAGAATTGGATCGTTTCTTTCCCACAGAGGGGAGGCCCAAGCCAGGGCTTGTCCAGAAAACAATGAGATAAGATAGGCCACTCTGGAACGATGGGTAGAAAAATTTTGAGGTTGGAGTTCAAAATGGACTGAACATTGGTTAAGGAAACCTCTACAAGTTTTGGGGTCCCCGTCATATTTTGACGGAGTAGGCAGGTGAAGCGTAGGAGCTGTAGACACCTGGGATGGCACTGGGGAAACGGAGGAAAGCACAGGAGCTTCAATACTAGCTGTAACAGTCTGTCCAGATGTTCCTTGGGAGGTTAACGATTGGTAACATTGAAGTAACAGCTGTTGGCGAGCATCCTGTTGCTCCACACGGCTGACCAGATGCTGCAGCATCTCTTTAGCAGTAGGTTCCGTATCTGGGTCTGTCATGGCCTGATCTTACTGTCACGGGCACTAGGAGTCTTTACCCAGGGATCACCAGGTGATAGGCTTACCAGAGCAGTATAGGTGGTAATATGGTACTCTGGTAGCAGGGTGATCACGGAACAGGAAATAGCAGATGATGAGATGCTCAGGAAAGTCTATGACTAGCAGCACTGGCAATATGGAGGTAGTAATACACGAGGAACTGTATGGACAAAGGACATGTGAAGGTAGTCAGTGGTCTGCGGTAGCAAGTTGTACCACTGCTATAGTGAGGAGGAATGTCCAACAGAAACGAGGAGGTGATGAGAGTCAGCGGTCTGCGGATAGCAAGTTGTACCGCTGTCAGAGTGAAGGAATGGAATCCAAGTGGAGGTATCCGGGGAGTCAGTGGTCTGCGTTAGCAAGTTGTACCACTGCTATGTGAGAGGATACTGGAACAGGTGAAACTGTAAACAGGAGTTAGTGGTCTGCCACTAGCAAGTTGTACTACTGAATATATATGTGAGGAGGTGCACGGGGAGAGACTGCAACACAATATATACACGGGCACCTTGACTTTGATCCACAGTAATATGCACAATATAAATGTATAAATGACTGAACAACACTGCCAATATAGAAAGTCTCTTGAAGTAATCCGGCATAAGATAACACAGTCAATGATGGCAATAGACTCAGCGGATAGTACACTCCAGAGGAGAACCAACACAGTCCAGCAAGGTATGCAATACACAGCACAGTCAATGGGAAGTATGCATACCGTGGTTCAGGAGAAGGCAGTCAGACAGGAGTGCAGAGATACCTGAAGGGCAGGAGGCCAGCAGGATACAAGTCCCTGGATGGGTGAAGCAGGGGTCTAGCAGGTGCAGCGCACAGGTAGGTAGACCAGCAGGGAACACAGGAAGGCGTGGAGAGCGGATCAGCAGTAGATGGATGAGTAGCGCTGAGAAGTAACAGCAGCGGGTCTCTGCGGGAACACGGAGGTAACCAATAGCAACCAGCAGGTGCAGTAACGATGGGACACCGGAGCAGAGTTGAACTGGAACAGATGATCACGGAGAGTAGCGGGTAGCAATAGTGGCAGCAGACTCAAGGAAACACGGTAGAGTAGACAAGGACTGAAGACTGAAGCGCACAGAGGCAGCGGATAGGAATCAGCTAAACAGTCACGATGAAACACAGACGGGTTGCAGGTTGAAGACTGTAGTGCACGGAGGCAGCGGATAGGAATCAGCTAGCAGTCACGATGATGAAACACAGACGAGTTGCAGGTTGAAGACTGTAGTGCACGGAGGCAGCGGATAGGAATCAGCCAAACAGTCACGATGATGAAACACAGACGAGTTGCAGGTTGAAGCCTGTAGTGCACGGAGGCAGCGGATAGGAATCAGCTGGCAGTCACAAACATGAACAGGTGAGTGGATGTGGTTGAAGCCTGTAATGCACGGAGGCAGCGGATAGGCATCAGCTAACAGTCCCAATGATACATGGTAGAGTTGAAGTGATTAGAAGACTGTAGTGCACGGAGGCAGCGGATAGGAATCAGCTCACAGTCACGATGATACAGTAGATGGTAGAAGTGGTATGGGAACCACAGTAGCAGAAGTGGTTTGGAAACCACAGAGGTAGAAGTGGTTTGGAAACCACAGGAATCAGCAGGGCTGAATAAACAAGGAAACACAGGAACACCTTCAGAGACTCATGGGGAATGAGACTCCAAGATCAGGCAATGTGGTGATGACCACAGGTGCTTAATATAGGGAGGTTGCCTGATCTGCCAATTAAGTTAAAGGAACATACACTGGAGGTATAGAAAGGGCTGCGCATGCGCAGTCCCTCAGGACGGAGGACGACCACGGTTCCTAAATGTCCGGGAAGAAGCACTCACAGTCCGGTGAGTGACACCCTTTTTATGCATGCCAATACTTTGTTTGCCCTTGCAGCTGCTGCTTGACATTGAGCACTATTGCTAAGTCTACTGTCTACGAGCACTCCCAAATCCTTTTCCATTATAGATTCTCCCAAATTAATTCCATTTAATTTATAGATTGCGTTCTTGTTTTTGATCCCTGAATGCATAACCTTACATTTATCTGTGTTAAACCTCATATTCCATTTAGCCGCCCAATCCTCCAGTTTATTTAAGTCCCTCTGTAGAGAAGCTACATCTTGCTCTGATTTTATTACCTTACAGAGTTTAGTGTCATCTGCAAAAATAGAAACTTTACTCTCTAAACCATCACCAAGGTCATTAATAAATATATTAAAAAGGAGTGGTCCCAGCACGGAACCTTGAGGAACTCCACTTAAGACCTTTGACCAATTAGAAAATGTTCCATTTATCACAACTCTCTGTTCCCTATTCTCTAACCAGTTTTCGATCCAAGTACAAATTTTGATTTCTAGACCCAGTTCCCTTATTTTGTAAACCAACCTCTTGTGTGGCACTGTATCAAAGGCCTTTGCAAAATCTAAGTAGACCACATCTACTGTCCTGCCCTGGTCTAAACCTTAACCTCTCCTCAAGGGGATGGTACTGTCACGAGCCGTGGCGGTACTCACAGCCGCCGCGGCTCGCTTCCTGTCTGCCCCAGCGTCCCGGCCGTCACTATGATGACCGAGACGTCACTTCCCTCCAACTCCCAACCGGCCGGACGCTTTCCTCTGTAGCGCCGCATCTCTGCACCTAAAGACAGCCGGCCTCGTGCGCAGTACTAAGTAATAGCCTGCAGGCTATTGAGATTAATTTATTTATTACCAGGGTCCTGTGGGTATTTTCAGAGGTAGGCTCTGATTGGCTGGCTGCAGTATTCAGGGCAGTGAGGATTGAGCCTCACTACCGGTTATAGCTTCTGCTTCCCAGTCTGCTAACCTGCTTTGTTCCTGTTCCTGTTTATTGAACTTCTGCTGACCTCCCGTGTATGACCTTTGGCTTGGATTTGGACTTCACATGTGGATCCCGTGACCCTGACCTCTAGCCTGTTTACCGTTTCTTCTGTCTGCTTGTGAACCTTGACCCCGGCTCGTTAACTGGAATTGCAACCTACTGCCGGCCCTTGACCTCTGCGTGGACCTCACTCCGCTTGCCCGGGTTCTCCCCAGCCGGTACACACTTCACGACCCTCTGTGAGTCTGAAGCCCAGTCTGTCCCCACCACCAGGGGCTCCAGTGAACACCTGATTGGCAAAGTAGACTCCGGGTTGTGTTGTGCCGGCTGGAGGGGTTCCTAACATTATAACCGGCCGTCACACTGAGACGATGTTGTGATGGATGGAAGCGGATCCACACCATCTCCGGCGCAAGCCTTAGCAGGCCATGTTGAGTCCTTGTACCAGATGATCCAGGGATTGTCTGAGCATTTGTATGTTCAGGAACAACTTGCGAAAACCTCGCAATCCACTCCAGATTCCACCTGTGAACCCAAAATTAATTTACCGGACCGGTTCTCCGGAAATAGATCCCTGTTCCGGAATTTCAGGGAGAGCTACAAGCTCTATTTTCGGATGAGACCCTGCTCCTCCAGTTCAGAGCAGCAGAGAGTCGGGATTATCATTTCCCTTCTACAGGGTGACCCCCCAGTCCTGGGCTTTTTCCTTTCCGCAGCCAGTCCTGCCATGCAGTCAGTAGATGCTTTCTTCGAGGCATTAGGTCTACTATATTTATGACCCGGATCGTATGGCCTCCACTGAAGCTCATCTACGGGCCTTGAAACAAGGCCGACGGTCGGCAGATTAATACTGCGCTGAATTTCGTAGATGGTCACCTGATAGTGGATGGAATGACCCTGCCTTATGTAGTCAGTTCCGTCTAGGCCTGTCGGAACAGATTAAAGACTCTTTGGTGCAATACCCGACTCCTACCTCATTGGAGGATCTGTTGCACCTCGCTATTAAAATTGACAGAAGAATTAAGGAACGCAAGTCTGAGAAGGAGGCATCTTCTCTTCCATCTGCCTTGATTCCTGTTGTCTTGGATGACGAGGAGCCTATGCAACTTGGAGCATATCGTCTCTCCCCTGAGGAAAGAGACAGGAGGCGATCACAAGGCCTATGTCTCTATTGTGGCACTAAGGGCCACTCCTCCCGTTACTGCCCCATTAAGCCGGGAAAAGAGCACGCCTAGTGAACGAGGGGAAGGTTCACCTAGGTCTGCAAATTGTTTCCTCAAAAAATGCTGTGTTAATCACTGCACAACTCAAGTCTAGTGCCGCTTCGGTGAACCTGTCGGCCTTCATTGACAGTGGAGCTGCAGGCAACTTCCTTGACATCGAGTTTGCCCGCTCTGCTGGAATTCCGCTGATTAAACTCAAATCTGCCATTACGATTTTTGTGGCTTAGATGGTAGTCCATTGCCAGGCGGCAAGATTACCTGGGAGACCCCGCTACTACAATTGAACATTGGAGCTCTCCACTCGGAATCCATAGTCTTCTTTCTTATTGAATGTCCGCCAGTTCCTTCGATCCTGTACCACCCCTGGCTATCCCGCCATAACCCTGTCATTGATTGGGTAAAAGGAGTGGAGCTCTTATTGCACACAGTCTTGCTTGACACTACCTATACGTGTGATGCAGCCTATTCCGGAGCAGCTTCCCTCACAGTATCATGAGTTCTGGGATGTTTTCTCCAAAAAAGCTGCTGATACTCTACCACCGCACCGGGAATTCGACTGTGCTATCGAGC